>NC_030383.2:59924220-60230723 GCF_001625215.2 Daucus carota subsp. sativus | reverse complement strand
ACATAACCTAAAATTATAGAAGGGGTTAAAATATAAAACAACATTTTAAATTACAGGACAAATAAGAAAAATCAACGAGAGTCGAGGTCGTTTAATCTCCCAAGTCACCTATTCTAAAATATAAGAAGGGGATGGAATATAAAACATTTTAAATCACAAGACAACTAAAAAAACCTTCAAGAGTCGAGAATGTTTAATCTCCCTGGTCACCTCTTCTAGATCTGCCACTACCATACGTATAATTTCACTTACATGCATGTATACTAATGAGACTACCCACAAAAAGAGCTAATTAATAAAAAAATAAATAATACATCAAAATCAGGAAGATTGAAGTCAATACCATTGGTGATCTCCAGCTTGAAATTTGTTTGATTTGATTTGATTTACTCCGTTTGCAGAAAAGAGCGAGAAATACTGGAGTTTGAGAACGAAATGTGCTGGTGGTGTTTCCCTGGTTCCTCTCAACACCCCTATGTTTGTGTACAGTTAATCAATCAGAAAACTCACAATGTTAAAAGTACTTATTAAGAGAAATACTTAAAAAAGAGAGAAGTGAGAAGGTACCATTTTGGTCTTCAGCAGCAGATACAGAAGCCATTAATATTATAGTACTGAATACTAAACTGAACTAAATATGACAGCAGTTGAGCACGAGTGGAAGCACAATGAGTCTCCTGTCGATTCGTATATTAACGTACTTAACTTTTATAAACGGCTCCATGGAAGATTGTACTGTTGTAATCTGTAATTCCTACTTGTCGATCGTTTTAACTTTTCGAAGTAATTCTTGGAATATTTTTCTAAAAATTATTTTTATAATATTATTTTCGCTTAATATATTCTTATACACCGCTGAACTCAAAAATTATATTTAGTATAATTATTTGTGAGATAGACAAGATAAAAAACTCAACTCTAATTTTTAAAATTTTTAAATAAAAATATAAAAAGGGACGAGGAGAGTCTGCATGCATGAGGAAAGAGTAGTATGTTTGATTATAATTGATATATTATTGTTTATATATCGCATATAAGATATAACTTAAAAGAGTTTATTTTTTATTTTGTTAAATAAAATATAAATATTTTTAATTTTAAAAGAATACATTTTAAAATTATTTTTATATGGATCTTAAGTCGATATGTATAAAAATATCAAAACGAAAAATAAATAAGATGAAAAAATTATTTAATATATAAATAACACATATCGAATTTTGAGATTCCCTAACAATGATTTTTCTTGAAAAATGATTAAAAATTAAATTACATAGATTATAGACAGAGGTAGTGCAACTTCTAGAACTAGAAATGAGAAGAGTCGTCTCCTTGAAAATAAACAAAGTCTACAGGCTTTATTGATAGTTTGATACTCCGGAGTTCAATACCGTCCTGGTGTGTCTCACTGTTTTCTGGAATGGCTGATCAATTTGATCTGAGTTTAATTGAATGAACAACTCAATTTGATCTGAGTAAGGTTGAATAAACAACTCAATTTGTGCATGCGGGTCTCATTATTATTATGGATGAAATCACAATTTATATTTTTTTATACACATACATATGTTATTTTTTTAGTTTGTAAAAAATGCAAGGAGGGGTATAAATTATTCATCATTATTTTTTTATAGAAATATATAAAATTAAAAGTTTGGTTAAGAAAATAAAAATTAGAAAAATAAATGAAAGTGTTGAAAGGTGAGGAAGAAGAGGAAAAAAAAAACTCGAAAAGATGAAATGGAGTAAGCGTTATCCATTCACATGAGCGGTCAACAACCACCAGGTATATTAAATACACCTTAACCTGTGCCCTCACAGGTTAGACAACCAGAAAAATATATTACTACTAAAAAAACAAAATTACATTCAAATTTGAAATTAACAAGTAATGCAATGCATACTCCATACTTCCATCAAACCTTGTGCCTGAGATTCGGATAAATATTCCATCAAACCTTGTGCCTGAGATTCGGATAAACCGCAATATTCATACAGAGAGCGCTACTTACTGATTAATTCTAGAAATTTTGCAATTAAACCATAAGCACATCCCTCTAAATCCTTGCATATTAAAGTTGAATCATACTTCCTTCCAGCTCAGAATAATAAGCAAGATTTCAGTGAAAAGATACAACCTAAGACCAAAAGTTTGGAAAAACAACCGATGTTTCATTGCTGCTTCATAGTAGATAAGTAGATGAACTTGATACCTTTTGTAAATCAAAGCCAAATAAAGATCTGAAGAATACAAGAATGCAAAAATGGCTAAATGCTCATGTATTAGATCTAGAAAGCTTGTCTCACAATACAACCAAAATGACCACCTTATAGCTCCAGAATAGAGGGGACCAAGTCTAACAGAAAGATTCCTCAGTACAGTGCATATATTATTCTAACGAGCAAACACATGTCTCGACATAATTGAAAATAAACTACTGGAATAAAGGAAATAACGGAAATAAAATGATAACATCAGAGTGTGCATGAAATGCATGACAGTATATCATATTACTCCCCCTCAAGCTGGGAGGGGAGCTTTGCTGCAGTTCCAAGCTTGCCAAGAAGATAGTAATGCTGCTTTGAGGAGAGAGACTTCGTAAAGATGTCAGCAACTTGAGAGTGAGATGGAACATGTTTAGTGACAATGGAGCCAGAATTGATCTTGTCCCGGATGTAATGACAGTCCACCTCGACATGCTTAGTGCGTTCGTGAAGCACGGGATTAGCAGCCATTGCTAACGCAGCCTGATTATCACAATGCAGCACAGTAGGAGGGAGATCTTGAAGACCCATATCCTTGAGAAGAGTAGAAAGCCACGTAATTTCACAGGACACAACAGCCATTGACCTATACTCTGCTTCAGCGGAAGAGCGAGCAACAACCGGCTGTTTCTTTGTTTTCCAGGAAATTGGAGATGAGCCGAGTAGAACACAGTACCCAGTTGTTGAGCGTCTTGTCATTGGGCATGTAGCCCAGTCACTATCACAGAATCTTTGCAACGCTGCTGCAGAAGAGGATGCTAATAAAATGCCTTGGCCTGGGTTAGAGTTAACATATCGGAGCAATTTAACAGCAGCATCCATGTGAGAGGAAGAGGGATGGTGCATAAATTGGGCTAGGATGTGAACAGAGAAACAGATGTCCGGTCGAGTGATTGTCAAGTAAATAAGTCTGCCCAGGAGACGTTGGTATGGATGAGGATCTTTAAGTGGAATACCACTATCATTAGTGAGACGCAGATGGACATCCATAGGAAGCTTCAAAGTGGAGGTGATGCCAAATTCTGAAATGAGATCCATAGCATATTTCTTTTGTGAGACGAAGAAACCAGCAGGTGAACGACTGATTTCGAGACCCAAAAAGTAGTGTACTGCACCAAGATCCTTCATCTTGAAGTTGGTAGAGAGCATAGCTTTGAGGCCATCTATATCTTTAAGATCATTGCCAGCAAGAAGAAGATCATCGACATAGACAAGGACAAGTGTTATGGTAGAGTCAGAATGTCGAGTGAACAAACTATAATCAGCTAGAGATTGCACAAACTGCATGCTTTTAAGTGTGCTGGAAAGCTTATCAAACCAGTTTCTAGGCGCCTGGCGCAGGCCATACAACGATTTTTTGAGACGACAGACCAACTGAGATTTGTTTGCTGGAGACTCCCCCTGGTTAAGAACAACTCTGCAGCCAAGGTGAGTGTAACCTTGGGGCAATTTCATAAACACAGTCTCAAACAAATCACCGTGGAGAAACGCATTTGTTACGTCCATCTGAAAAACAAACCAATCCTCCATAGCAGCAACAGCAAGAAGCGCTCTAACTGTTGTCATCTTCGCAACTGGTGCGAAAGTTTGTTCATAATCTACGCCGTATGTCTGTTTGCAGCCAAGGATGACAAGTCGGGCTTTGTAACGCTCAACAGTGCCCTCAGGAGTGAATTTAGTCTTGAAAATCCACTTACAAGCAATAGATTTCTTACCTGGAGGGAGGGGAACAATGTCCCACGTATCATTGTTTTCTAGTGCATCAAGTTCCAAGTTTATAGCATTGACCCAGTTGATATCAAGTACAGCTTGTTTAAAAGACATAGGATCCTTGTGCATTGTGACAGATGACTGAAAAGCATGGAATTGGGTGGGAACTGGTTGACTAGTCACATCAACACAATCAACACAATCTTTATTAGCTGCTCTGATACCATGATACCTTTTGTAAATCAAAGCCAAATAAAGATCTAAAGAATACAAGAATGCAAAAATGGCTAAATGCTCATGTATTAGATCTAGAAAGCTTGTCTCACAATACAACCAAAATGACCACCTTATAGCTCCAGAATAGAGGGGACCAAGTCTAACAGAAAGATTCCTCAGTACAGTGCATATATTATTCTAACGAGCAAACACGTGTCTCGACATAATTGAAAATAAACTACTGGAATAAAGGAAATAACGGAAATAAAATGATAACGTCAGAGTGTGCATGAAATGCATGACAGTATATCATATTAGAACTCAGAAAACCAGAGTCTTGCAACTAGTTTGGCATCCGACTGTAATATTTGCTTCAATGATGCATCGATCATCTACTACAAATCCTCTTTTCACGTCCTTAAGATCTTTGAGTTCAAGGAAGCACTTCCAGCCCTTCGATTGAACTGATTCACCAAACCAAGCCGTGCCTGCATTCCATTGATACAAACGCGTTGATCAGCCTATCAACAATTAACAATACTAATAGTCATAGAACAATTACGAAACAGAGTGATAAAGGCTATTACCATTCTTCTGTTTATGATTCTGATTTAACTGGTCCTTAAGAGTTACCATATAATCTACTCTAACTTCTTGTACATTACTTGAAGTACTAAAATCCACCAATACCAGAAACACTGAGAGGCTATAACCTTTATGCCTCGAGAACCCTTCAGGATGAAGCCATAACTTCCTGCATGTCAATAACAGAAAACAAAAGTTAATTCATATCATACTAGCTAAAAGAACAGGTGTTAATGAAAGGATCAAAATTTATCCAAGAGTACCATTTGTAACCTCCTACAACAAACTCATCAGAATAACGTTCCTTTCCCAGATTCGAAAATTGATCAATCACCCACTCGTGGGTACCGGATATTTTGTAATTTTGGGTCACTGAGAAACATTCACCTACACTCGTGCCTTCAGTGACAAAAACCTCAACCCCGAAAAGGGAAGTGTCATCTATTAAAAACCCGTTTGTAGGTTCTTTTATCTCTTTTAAAGAGATGAACTTTGCAAAGCCCCATTCATATTTCACCCTGTCAAAATGTTTCACTTTTCCTGTACAAAATACATTGTATCAAGTTCAAGTTCAAATGTATTTGGTCAAGGCCTTGTGTATATGATCAAACCAACTTATTGTAATACAATTTTCCCACACTTAAACAACTGTACCTTGAACACAAAGATATTTCCCTCGAATCTGGTCGAACAAAAAGAACTTGAAAAAGGCATTGATGCCCTTACCAGCCGGCAGACTACCCGTGCTATCCAACATCAGGTACACAGAAACATACTTATCCTTACCTCCATTGTTTTCTTTCGGAAACAATATAATCTTCCTGTACTCATGACCGCAAGTTTAAAGATTTTTTACTAGATGATAAGCAAATAATTAACTAAAGACGCGCTAGCTAACTAACACAATAACCATTAAAGGGAAATTTGCAAAAATACCCATGTATTTAAATTATTTTCAGGTTATGGGAGTTGCAATTGAGGTTTTTAGGTTATGGGAGTTGCAATTGAGGTTGCACCTAAATTTTGATTTATATTTTTTTGTTGCAAATTTGGGTATTTTTGAAAAAAGCCCGAAAATAAATGATTACATGGAGAGTTATTAAGAACAGAAAAGATACCATCTGTGCTCTCCAGCTTGAAAGCTTTTCGACATGATCTTCTCTACACCATTTTCAGACAAGAGTGAGAATGTTTCGAGTTTGAACAAGTAATGTGCTGGTGGGCATTCCCTGGTTTCTCTAAAAACCCCTGCATTTCAATACACACTATCAACTCTAAACAACAATAATTTGAAAATAGTAGTTGTCCTAGGCATGATTTATCACAAATTCTTGATACTAGCAATAGAGCATTTAAAAACAATACTATTTAGCAGTTGAAGTGCAAGAAGAAACAAAACAAACAAGCTGCGAGGAGGAGCCTTACCAGCTTCATCGTCTCCAAAAGATGCAGAAGCCATGTATTATGTGTAGACTGTAGTGTACTAAACGCTGAACCCTCCTTGGTAATGAGAAAACCTTATTATACAGACTTTATGGGACTAGTCTGTTCGTATTTCATCTATTTAAATTATAAATCCTACTACATATTTGGGTACAAATTGTCTACTTTGTCCCTCTACTTTTTGTGTATCTTCAATGTACTGCCACTCTATACAAGCTTTTTATACGGTATACACACGTGTGTGAAGCTCAGCCACACATTCTCTACCGTATCCGCTGCTTCTGTGGTTAGTATCTAATTAGGGTTTCAAATTTCAAAACAGAGTTACTAAACTCTCCCGCTTGAGCTGCACATCCTTCCGCCATTTCGGCCGTCTCACGCTTCGTTCCGGCTGTTCTTCATCGTTTCTTACATTTGCCTTCTAATGGAAGAGGTAATTTCATATTTTCCAGCTTTTTTTACAGGTCTGCTTCTAATGGAAGAGATATGATTTATTTGCGCTTCTCTCTCTACCGTGTTCCCCTTTTTCTAGGGTTTCAATATTCTCCAATTAAATCTCTCTCTCGCCGGAGCTGGTAATCTCTCAACCCCTCTCCGTTTCTTAATTTGAATTTCTTTAATTACATTTACTGTATATTTCTTAGTATTTTGCTCAAAATTATATTTGTTTTGCTTTCTTTTTTTTGATATGGCGAGTTTGTTTTGAGATGGATGTTTGTGTTTTATTAGTGTAGCCCAACTATTTGATATTAATTCTAGGAGAAACTTAAAACTGTTAAGAACACATAGTTTATGTGATGCTTTATTTGACACATGTCTTCTTTCTGTTTTTGCAGGTTGGAGACTTCTCTGAAGAAATTATTAAAAGAGAAAAGCTTTGGACAGGTACTAATCATGATTATGTGCTGTTTATAAGTTTTCGCTTGAATAAGTTTTAAGAAACCCAGCCAGCCATATGTTTTGTTCCTCTATACCATGGAACATGGAACAGTACAAGTAGCCACGGTGTCCTTTTACGGTCCACTTCTAGCAGATCAGCTTGCAAATATTTGAAAGCATTAACATTATGTTCTGTTTACTTATTACAATTAGCAGAGATATACGGTGTTATTATGTTTAGGAGTTTTCATCATGCCAGCATGAATTAGATGCACATAAAGTCGACGAGGTTTTTATTTGAGATTATAAATATTAATAGATCTCACGTTTTAAGATACGTGTCAAGTTGGACTAGCCATGATGTTTCTTTCAGCTATTGGGAAGCCTCAACCTATTATACCAGCAAGGTGAACAGCTTGCATTCCTCTATGATCTCTTCTACTGTCATTTGGTTACTAATTGTGCCCCTCGCATATTTTGCAGATCTATTTGTTTACTGGATTGCAAGAGGAGGCCTAATAAGTCGTCGCTCTTGGATTCTCCTGTTGTTATTGCTCTGTCTTTCTTCTCAACTAATGTCGTGAGCATCGAAGTCTCCCTTAATTTGCAGTTTCTCGGAAATCATCCAATACATGTCAAATTATCAAAATTAATTGAAATTGTGGCGGGTAAAGCTTCTTCCCTGTTTAGTTCTTTGCGGCTCTTTAATTAGTCTAATCTAAATGACTCCATTCATTGTATTAATTCTTCGTTTTAGAAATGCCCTGCACTTCCTGTTGTAATGTTTTGCAATTCGTTTAAGAAATGAACTATACTGTATCATATGCTACATCTTTGATGCGCTGGATGCCTATTTGTTACCTAAATTATAAACATAATGTATGGCGGTTTTTTAGAAGAAATTATTGATTCATTGAATTATTTTAAGACAAGCTATTGATGCATATATACACCGGTGTACATCTCTGCCTAAATGTATCATATTTTTAATTGGTGGGTCTGCTCTGCTAATAAAATATATGTTTACAATTTTTCTTATGCAGGATACTCCAGAAATGCTTAATTAACAATTTAATTTCCAGCATACATTGTCGTGATGAGAAGTTTAAATACACTGTACATTGATCTATAAAACTATTCTTTCATATTAGTATCATTCACTATTTTTACTCTTTTATAATGACTGTCAAGGACATCAGAAATCTTCTAATCAGTAGTAAATCAGAAACATGACAAAACTTTTGGAAGTGATCCACCAATTTTATAAAAGAGTTGGTACATGCTATTTGAAGAGTTGGCCAGATGAGTTGGGTCTGCTCTCTGCAGCTCTGTGTTGATAACCACCCAGATTCCTCTTTTAAAATGAGAGCTTGCTTTGATTTTTCTAAGAATTCGTTTGTGTTGATAGCTTTCATCTGTATATTATTTTTGCACATTAATTCTGCAGTAGTGGTTCTAAAACTTTCTTTCTGTGTATCTGCAGATAGTACAAGTACCGGAAACAAATAAATCTTGGCTTCCAAAACAAAGAATTGGCGAGGTGTTTAGTTACCTTCAATTTATAGCTTTCTTTATTTGGCATGCTGAAATAGTTTTTTGGTTATATATGTATCAAACACTGATTAACCAAGCACAAAATTTTCCTTTAAGGTATTACTTGATTCCACGAAGGTCAAGAAATGGTTGGAGGAGAAAGAGGCTGAACAGGCTAGGTAAGTTCCACCAATTTGAGTCCACCAATTTTGAAATGGCTGATGCTTCTGCAGTCGAGAAGCAATGGGGAAATGAATTAAGTTTCTTAAATGTCTCAGTTCCAGAATTAAATTGAAAAGAATGTTCTCACCCGATTCAGTTTGTGTACAAGGCATAGAAAATCATCAAAAAAAGAGAGAATCTGCAGCTATCTTTCTTACTGGCAGATTATTAGAAACAATGAGGAGATATAGAGGTCCTGAGGTATGCACACTAAAGAGTATTAATTGTATTAATAAAGGCTTCTGAATTTACACCATTAATTATATTACAAAAAATGATCTAGCATTTTCATTGTTTCAACAATGCTAAATTCTGTCAATCAGGCCACGGCTGAGTACATTCACGGCACGCTGAACATTAGATCATGACTATCTCAAATATGATCGGGTCAGTGGAACAAATGTCGCTGGCTGATCATCCGGTTAAGGGGTTCATGGTAGTTGGTGTTCCGCAGGTATGTATATGTCTTCTTAAGTTTTAGTATTATCAGCTCATAATTAAAATCTGCAACAGGCCTAGACAAGCATATACAGTCTTTAAAAAATGAGGAATGTGGTTCCTGAATATAAAGTGGTGATATACTTGAACTTATTCATGTTTTCGCATAGGCCCTTAGCATAGGCTCAAGTTAAGTATTTTTCTTTTAAGATTTTTTCATTTAGCATAGGCTGCAGCTGAAACAAATTCCAGAATTTCTTGCATGAGTAATAGCAAAATGGAAAAATAGTTATGAAAGCTTTGTTATCATTTAGTAAAACTCTTATAAGGAAATATTTGAAGGGGGGTTAAAGGAAAAATTAGAAGGCACTTTGACTATGAAATTATTTTCTTTTAATTATTTTTTACTTTATTCATTGTTAAAAAGTTTTTTATTCTCCTCCACTGGCAATCACCAGATAATATATGTTTGTTGCATTAGTAAATGCAACTTGATGGAGATCACTGATATCTTGCTTCAAAGATCTCTCCTTTATAAATGGACTATGGACTTGAAATCTCCAAAAGAAAATAAAAAGAAGTGAACTAAAAAGTGGCTACAAAAAGTGAAAGAAAAGTCACTGATAGCTGGCTTGGCTGGTAAGGAAAACAATCAAACCTGCTCAGACCTACTGAATTTTTGATCCCATTACATGTTCATGGCTTCATGTTATGCAGTTTCTTCCTTGACAAATCCTATATTTTGGTACCAAGTACTTTTATTGCTTCTTTTTTTTTTTTTTAAATTGTGTTGAAAGTGTTAGTTGTTTAAAATGCCTGTTATATATCATAATTTTTATTTTTATTTTTGCTTTGGCAGCTTCTGTTCCTCGGCGGTCTGCCTTTTCTTGAGAAACAAGCCTCTCACATTGCACACTTGATTGCTGGGAGATCTGGCAAGCATCTATTTTAATTGATAAAGATGTAGACAGGCCTCTTCTCCAAATAGGTCATGACCTGGATGATCTTAAATTCATGTTGGCAAGAATTTAAGATCATCCATTATAAAGGATTTAGGATTCATGTTAGCAAGGTTTTAAGTGTTCTTTGATGTTTGTATGTAAACTTGGTTTTACGATTTTGATATGCCTAAATAGTTTTTCCCCAGTTGTCCTCATGTTTGTGTGTTTAACAATGTGTAGTCGACTACGATACGAAAATGATGAGGGAACGTCAACGGAGTTTTGCAAGTAATGCATTTTTCTAACTCTTTCATATGTGCTACAAATAATGCATTTTTCTATGACAAAAAAAAAAATAATGCATTTTTTTAATACTCTTTCATATGTGCTACAAATTGTGATGTAAGATGCTTTTCTTATCTGGGCATTTATTTTTATCATAAATTCAGTGGGAGAGGAGTAGTAATTCAATGTCAATTAAATTTTGTTTAGGTAGGAGTTGAAGTCAATTAACATCAAAAAGTAACAGATATCGACGGCTACTTTCAAATTTTGAAAACAACTGATATTTTTTTTTAATAAAAAACAACTAATATTTGGGTTTTGCCTTTCTATTTTTAAAAGACAATTTAAATTTTTATACCATATTTTGTATAATTTAATTTCTATAAATTATATTTATAGTTATATATATTTGGAACACGTAACATGCTAACACGAAACGAAACGACACTAAAAAAATAGACATGGGTTCTCATTTTTGATACACAAAAGTTCACGATAGATTTCGTGTCGGATATAGGTTTTTATCTTAGGTACACGAAATACACGAAAGTAAACAAAATATTTTTACATAATTTTTATTATATATATGTTATAATATATTATATACATAATTGTGTAAAATTATACAGGGAAATTTATATTAAAACTATTTTTGATTAAAATTATATTAATATATTAATATATTTATATATATAATCTACACAAAACGTTTTGGATCGCATACGGGCCTCAAAATAGGTACACGAAACCAATAACGGGCGGATACGGATTTCACCTTCGAGTACACAAAACACAAAAATATACGAAATGAAACGATTGCCACCTCTAATTGTACAAAATATTGGACTAATGAGATTAGCTCTATTATCGGATACTACGTATTTTTCATTTTAGAATTTCTATTAGATGAGAACAAGAAATAGAAAAAAAAATTAAAATAATTTTCATCGAAAATCAAAAAATCTCAACTATAATCAAATACAAATTTAATCAAGCATATTTTTTTCAAAAACATTATTTTTCAACGCCCATGCGGAGCGGGCAAACATACTAGTATGAATGTAATGGCTTATTTCTGGTGCAACTTCCTTTTTATTTGACAAATGAAATTCTCTAACTCCATCAGGTCCCATTCTAACTTTTTCTCCTAGAGATGCACATAACCCCATTTTTATATTAATTGAAATGGTTTTTGAATAATTTTATATATTTATCCCTGATAAAATCAAACTAAACTATTATTATTCTCTCTACATCTTGATAATAGTCATTTTAATTTTTTAGGTGTTAAAATAATATGCTTTACATATTATTTTCCAAACTTTTTATTTTTTTAACTAAAAATTTAACATATATATTTTTATTCAGACAAAAATTGAAAAATTATATATTGAATCATATTTTATTTACATCCCAAATTACGTGTAAAGCGTCAAAGCGTTATGTTTAGGATATATATTTACTCTGCCCGTGATATGTTAAGTTAAATATTAATTATTCCTTCAAAAAAAGTTAAATATTAATTACTAGAATTTTACAAATTTAGTAATAAAATAACATTTTTACACTTAATAATATTAAATAGCATTTTGTATTTATAAATTAAAAATATAAATAATACATCTATATATATAATAATGATGGACATATATAAATAATTTGTATATTATAATAATATGTATTTAAAATATATTTTAAATTAAATATTGAAAATTGATTAAGTTAGTATGTTATATATTATAAATAAAAACTAATACTCCCTCCGTCCCTTTTTATCTGTCCATTTTGGAAAAAAAAACACATACCAAGGAATAATTGATGGTATGAACTTTTTCATTAAATACCTCTAATTAATATCTTGAAAATGGTGGAATACTCCTACTTTATGTCTTGAAAACATGAATTCAACCAAGTTTTAAATAAGTCAAGCCTTGAAAATTGAAATTATGGAGATATATTTGAAAAACTATCATTAAATTAGTTTTGAAAGTATAAATGGACAGATAAATATGGACAAATTTTTACTTCCAAAGTGGACAGATAAATAGGGACGGAGGGAGTAAGATTTAGACTAATATTAGAACTACATCTGGACATTTCAAGCGGAGATGACCTGGAATTTTTAGATGATGACAGAAGGGGTCCGGAGATGTAACGTTGGCTATATATATATATAAAGTATACATACCTAACGGTACCTAGATGTAACGTACATATTTATGGCTATATATAAAATATACATATTTAACAGTACCTAGGTTGGAGCGATACATAATTTAGTATATTATGTTAGGTATATAACACATGAACACGCGGACATTTCAAGAGGCCTAGTATACATATACCCTAGGTTGGAGCGGTACATAATTTAGTATGTTATTTTAGGTATATAACACATGAACACGCAGACATTTCAAGACGTCTAGGGTTGGACACGCAGACATTTGAAGACGCTAGAGTTGGAGATACTCTTAGATCTGTATTATAATTTGAAGAGCCAAACAAGTAATGTTCACAGGACAAACATTGTCCAGCTACACCAGGACACTCAGTAGCTGCAATCAAACTTCTAGAATTAACAAGCCAATAATACCGTAAAGATCAAACACGAAAACTAATCATTTGGTGGATGATTTTCTACCTAAACAAGTTATGTTTTTAGAAGAGTGCCTGGCAGGTTTGATTTACCAGCATTACCTGTAGTATGTGCAAAACAGTTCCGATTTATTGATCAGAACTCAAAAGTAGAGGGCAGAGAATTATAATGATCACTCAGACTAATTGTAACAAAAAAGAACACAAAATCACTTTATGTTTGAATTCAGGCAATCTGATCATAGAGTTTAAAAGAAACAGTTTTACAGCATTCATGATCTAAATGAAATGCATTGTAGCAGAAGGAGTCAAATCACTCTGGAGCAAGTCAACAATTTAAGATAGAGTCTTTTGACAAGTTTCATATAGCACTGTAAGTTGAGCCTCAATTACGCACTGATCTTCATATATAAAGCCATATTCTTCATCTTTAAGAATTTTTAGTTCGATAAAGGATCCACAGTCCCAGCATTTCACTGATGAATCAAACCAAAAAATATCTGCAACAAATAGATATTCTCAGAATCAATAAATAATCCTTGCTTTGCAATAGCACTACAATTTACACATATAGCTCTAATCCGATTCTAAAAAAAGGAAGTTTAAAACTAGAATACCCGCATATGTAACATCATTCATCCCACGCTTCTGGTCTTTAAGAGTGACTTTAAACTTTGCTTTAACTTTCTGGGCCGGGGAGAAATGCTGGGAATCCACAGACTGTAAATAAAGGGACATACAGCAACCTTCATTCTTTGCATTGCCTTTTGGACAGAGTGCTAACTTCCTACATACCATAACCGAAAACGTAGAACAATTATTTTGTAGATGATAAACAGAATTCAGAGCCTCTGAAAAATGCTTTAACTAGTGGCAAATGATAGTATTGTAACGAAGAACATACCAGTTGTAGCCTCCCACAACAAATTCATCAGACTGACAAAAACTTCCCAACTTTGAAAACTGAGTAATTGTCCATGTATATTTGTAGGATACACCAGGAAAATCCGATATTGACAGGCATTCACGAAGACCTGAGTTCCTGATAACGTAAACCTCAGCTCCGATAAAACATGTATTTTCTACTAAATATCCATGAGAGGGCTCTTTAAAAATTTCCAAGGCAATGAACTTAGAAAACCCCCATTTGCATTTCACCCTATCGAAACGCCTAGCACTTCCTACAAACATTAGTGCATCAAACAACACAATAAACAGGAATTTCAATAGCAATCATTACGCGTTAAAGAAATACAGTACATGATAGTACCTTGAACATAGAGATACTTTCCTCGAACTTGGTCAAATAGAAAGAACCTGAAAATTGCATTGACCTCCTCACCATCAGCAACAGCATCTTTGTTTGCCAGTGACAAGTATATAGAGATATAATCTCCAGAACCCTCATTACAGCCACCTGGAAATAACACAATCCTCCTGTGCAAAGTAACTCAATTCAAGCCGCAAGTACAAAAAGTACATGAACTCAGGGACGGATCTAGAAATTGGTAATTGTGGAGGCAAAAAAATTTAAGCCTAATAACTGGTATGATTTTATATCAGTTTAAACATGATATTGGAAAAATTGAGGCACAGAAGCAAGCAAAATGATAATTATTCTTGCGTGTCAATTTTAAGTCACTTATCACGGGAACAATAACTAACATTTTCACGATAATAAAAGGTATATCATATATACAGAATTCAGCGGGGGGAGGTACCCCCACTGAGAATCCGTCCCTGAATTTCAAGGCAAAAGTGTGCAAATGCGCATACCATTGGTGCCCACCGGCTTCAAACTTGTCAGAATCAATTTTTTCGACGCCTTGATCGGAGAAGAGAGAAAATGACTTGATCTTTAACAAGTAATCTGATGGGGGTTTGTCTCTCATTCCTCTAAAAAGCCCCATTGTGTCTACACAGAAAACATGTATTAGTATCGAAAACATTGTCGTTAAAATGCATGGTTTCATCAAAAATTTTGAGTAGTAATATTACAAGCAAAATCAAAACAATCATGAATATAAACCACCTTCGTCTACCCCAGATATAATAATTGTCATTGTCTAACAGATTGAATCAGTAAAAATATATATGGGTCTATATATATTTGAAGAGAATTCTAAGCAGTGTGCAGGGAGAAGTTGAACTTAATGACATGTGGTCGAATCATGTTTGTTATGCTCTCATTTTCAGCTTATTCTGGGATTATGAGAAATGTTTTTGACATTAATTTGAATCGATGCATGAAGTTTCCAGAACCCATAGCGCCATGGAATCAATGTATTTAATCGTGATCGTTTAAAATCTATTAAAATCTTGAGAATATTCAATTAAGATTTTAAATTATGCTAGGAAATCTGATTATATTCAATTAAGATTTTAAATTATGTTTCAATAATATTCAATTGATATTGTATAAAATCTATTAAAATCTTATGGTATTCAAATGCTGATGAATTTTTTGGATTTCATAAAATAATGGATTTTGTGGGATTGTTCGGTGTATTTTATATATTTTGAAAATCCACCAAAATCCATGAATTTTTGAAACATTGTGCTCAAATCTCAAAAAATCTATATCAACTCTGCAACATTTTTATCAGGAATCTGCACAAAATCAAAATCAGATACAATCCATTAAAATCCATAATTTAATGACAATCCATTAAAATCCATAATTTAAGGACAATTAATTAAAATTCCAATTTTATACGTCCCTTAATCTTGTTAGAGCATCTCCAACCATCTAAAACCCTTGGCTAAGAGTTGAGTTGGCATACTTAAAATAAAAAAATTTAGCCAACAGCTTTAAAAACTCAACTCCAACCATGCTCAACTGTTGTCTATAAATTTAGCCAACCTCCTGTGTATGGGTAAATTTGTCGAACCTCTACAAATCTGTAAGAAAATCTGTAGGAAGATTGTACATCATTTATTACCATATTGAACTGATATATTCTATTTTAACAATTTAAAATATTAATAACATACTATTTTTAAATTATAGCCAACCAATATAGCCACTACCGTTGAAGCAAAATGTCTTACAGGTTCAGCAAATTTTACATAATGTCTTACAGGTCCAATTTAGCCAACGATCATAGCCAACGCCGTTGGAAATGCTCTTAGTCATTTCACATGTATTAATAAATTTAAAATATGATATTTTCTGTCCAATTTTACTCATTTCAATGTATTACCTACACTGTAAATTCAATTTATATTTACTTATGATATTAATTACAAATTTGACTACTCCCTCCGTCCCACCGGGTTGTTAACGTTCACTGTTTGCACGCATTTTGAGACTCTTATAAAGTATAGTTCTATAATGTTTTTTTAATTTATTTTTTTTCTGAATAAAAGTTTAAACATCAAACTTTTATTCAGAATTTTTTTTATAAAAAAAAACCTCATGCAACTATATTTTATAGAGGTCTTAAAAAGCGTGCCAAAAAGTGATATTAACAATCCAACGGGACGGAGGGAGTATGATTTACTACTCCTATTCCTATTTACTGTCATTTTCGGTTTCTTAACACAAGTATTGATGATCATCTGTGTTGTGTGGATCCGTATTAGTCAATATGGAATAATAAAAATATATGTATAAGTCGTACTCTTTTCATTCTTAAATCTCTGTGTTTTACTTTTTAATTTTTTTTTTGAATAAAAATATTATATCAATACTTTCATTCACAATATATATATATATATATATATATATATATATAATACTGATATTTCTAGCTATGTGATCAAAGTATATTTTAAAATGTGTGCTAAAAAATCAAAAAGCAGATATTCAAATACGAGTCTTGATTTGTGGAGGAAAAATTCTCCCTCCATCCCAAATTAGACGACCTTGTTGACTTCGGACACGCATTTGAAGGTTCATTGAACGCATAGTTATATTATTTATTTTTAAAATTTTATTTTTGAAAATACAAATTTAAATATCAAAGTTTTGTTTACAAAAGAAAAATTAAAAAAAATAAATTCGGAACTATACAGTCAATGCATCTTAAGTTACGTTCCCGAAGTCAACTAGCTTGTCTAATTTGAGATGGAGAGAGTAATATGCTTCTTTTTTTTTTTACCAAACAAAACTAAAGTTTTGAGATTGAGAGAATATATGTAAAATTTTAGTAAATGTAACTGTCAAGAAATTTAAATTATTAACCTGAAACAGAGCAGTTCAGATATAATTGAACTTTTTTTAAAGGAAACAAAATTGTTACTTTTGGTCATTCTCCATCAATGAGGCTTTAAATTTCAAACAACAAATCAGTTTAAAACAACAAACAAGGTGCTATCAAGTTGAAGTCTTTTAAAACTCCAGTTGGTCTAGTATACACTTTTCTCTGGGCAGAAACACAATACATAACTGTAACAGCAATAAACTTCATACATTATGTGCTAACAAGAGTAATACTCCAACAGCAACACAATACATAACTGTATCAGCAAGCGACAAAGCGACAATTTCTAATCCGATGTAATCAAGTCAGAATTAATAATCAGTCTTTAGATATATGTCTCAGAAGGTCGAAACATTAAACATGCATGTTCCAAAAGACATCTCCTTCTAAACGGGATTCATCAAGAACTCAGAGACTTCTGACGAGTTGCACATAGCATGGTAAGTTCAGCTTCGATCATGCAAGAATCATCAACTATAAATCCATTATCATGGTCTTTAAGTTCCTCTAACTGGATGAAAGACTCCCAACCCCAGACATTCGAAGATGAAGAAACAAAACTAAACCATTGGGTATCTGCAATAAAAAATATATACGTCATTTATAAATCTTCTAACCGAATGCCAGGATACTTGTACAGGGGTTTATAAAAACAGAGACTACCTGTCTTCTGTAGATGATTTTTATCGATCCAATCCTTAAGTTTGAGGGTGAACTGCACCTTTACTCTATCATCACGAGAGTTACTTGGGGTATCAAGTAGTACCAAAAACACTGAAAGGCTGGAACCTATATGATTGGAGTCTCCTTCCGTGGAGAGCCATAGTTCCCTGAAAAAAAAAAAAATTCTTAAACCGAGAACTAATATCAAGTAGTATCAAACATATATAAGCGTTTTCTGGGTATTTACAGTACCATTTGTAGCCGCCAACAATAAATTCATCTGAATGACGATCCCCCCTCAACTTTGATGATTGAGTGATATTCCATGTGTAGTTATACGTGTTATCAATATTTGATATGGAAAAACATTCACGAAGACCTGAGCTCTGACTAACGAAAACCTCAACACCAAATAAGCAAGTGTCATCTACTATATATCCATGAGTGGGATCCTTCAAATCATCTATGGAAATGAAGTTCCTATAGCCCCACTCATTTTTCACCCAGTCAAAACGTTTTGATTTCCCTGCATTTAACGCACACAAACAAGAACTTGCATTGGACAGGTAGCCAAAAAAGAATACTCACTGTGGATCAAGTTAATTAAAAATCATAGACTCTATAATTTGTTCCAATTCCAGGACAAGTGATTAGTAGTAGTAATTATTTATGCTTAATGGCGCTATAGATCACAGCAGCCCTGCCTATATTTTTTGTTCTCAACCGTCAACTATGTTACTCCGACTCTTCTATTTAGATCTCTGTACACAAGAGACTTAATTCATGTCGGATCCTTTACTTGAAATTTTGAGAAATATGAACACTTAACCAAGTTAAAAACCACATATGAACTGAATTTACAATACAAACCCGATAAATAGAGACAGAATGAAGCGGAAATAAAAAAGCAAGTAGAGAAAATCCCTAATTGGCAAAGTATTTACATTATCAAGTTCAATCTACAATTAACTCTTAGTTTCTGTTAAGGTGTCTATTTTCGGTACTTGTTTATTCATATATTATAACATGTCCCTGTACCAGTGTCAGAGACTAGGAAAATATCCTCTCTAATTTTCGACAATTTATATCCAAGTCAGAGTAACATAGATGAACAATCTCAAAAGTTTCAAAACCTTAGTATATTTTTTCTATTAATTGATCAAGATGATTAGGCTTAATTACCCACTGTGTGTTAACTTTGAACTAAATGTGATTAGTATCCGTACCTTTAACAAGAAGACACCAATCTCGAATCTGATCAAACACAAAAAACCTGAAAATAGCATTAACCTCCTTCCGAGAATCGCTTGCCAGCAACAGGTATATAGATAAGTAATCTCCATCACTTGCATTCCGAACACTAGGACATACCACAATTTTCCTGTGCACGAAAATTCAATTCATGGCCTAATCAGTAAAGTTTCAGAACATTATCAACCAATTGATTATGCAACAAAAAGTTAAAAACAGAGATCCATTATTAAAATTCTCCAAGTGCAAAATAAAAAACACACCATTCGTGCCCTCCGGCCTCAAAGGTCTTGGATTCGATTCTCTCTATACCATTTTTTTCAAGGAGCGAGAACGACTCGACTTTAAACAAGTAATCAGCCGGTTGTGGATAGTTTTTTATTTCTCTCGAAATCCCTGCATGTGAACAAATTTAATTTAACAACCAACAATTATAAAAAGATTTATACCCGCGTGCTTAGCAGCGGGCAAGAATTCCTAGTATTTTAACAAAATGGATCTAGATATGTATAAAACAAGCATGCATGTACATGTTATCAATGCAAAAAAGAAGAAAAAGAAAAACTAGAATCGAACCTTCTTCGTCTTTCTCAGAGATTATAGCCATGAATATATGACAGAGTACTAGCAGTTAGAGATTTTTGTGATAAGAGTTGGATATATAATTGCAGTCGATTTTATTCCGCTTTTTGGGTTTCGAATTATTAAGGAGTCCTCATAGTTCTAGGGTAATGCACTTGGGTTTTATGGACTTATCTAGTGAATGTGAAACCCCTTTAATTAGAAGTCCAAACTAACATGTACTCCATAACTCCCTTTAATGTAGGTGCATGTGCAGATCAAGATTCGGTCCATTCGGACTCTGAATTGGAAGGACTCCGATGGTTTTGATCTTTTACTCTTTAATCTCAACTAAAATCCGCTTAACTATTTTTTAGTACTCCCTCCGTCCCTTTTTACTTGTCCCTTTTGAAAAAATAAGGCATCTTAAGAAAATGTTAGGTGGATATCTTGTTTTCATACATATCCCTAATAAATGCAATGAATTAGATAGAGTTGTGTATATATATGCTAGTCAAACATTGGAAGTTGTTACATTTTGAAAAAACATACAAAAAGTTGCTTTGAAAAGAGAAGTGGACAAGTAATTTGGGACAATTTTTTTTTTCAAAAGAGACATGTAAAAGGAGACGGAGGGAGTATGATATTATATGATCCAAATTACAAAAATTACTTAGAGAAATAGGCACAAACCCATTTACAACCTTGTTCGCAACCTCTAATTAACCCTAAAGCAAATGTGTTGCAACTTTAACTGTATTTTTGAAAAAAAATTGAAAATATGAATATTTTTATAAATTTCTCTGTAATATTTATGTAATATAATATATAAGTAGTAATTTAGATCGGTAGGTGCTGTTGGGGTTTTCAAGAATTTAATCAAAATTCGGATTAATTGATGATACAAATTTTAAATTTGGGATCATAATGATTGAAAATGGCTTAGCACTAATGATAAGTCCAATAGGTTACCTATCTCGTTACTTATTAATAATATAAAATAATGAATCTTAATGAGTCTTAGTGATTTAGGTAATGTATCTTTGGTGTCAACTCCAATAACAATCTCTATATTTGTTCTCTTAAGATTATTTTAATAATAAATTTGAGAGAGAAAGGGAAAGGGAGGGAATTAATAATATAAAATAATGAATCTTAATGAGTCTTAGTGATTTAGGTAATCTATCTTTGGTGTCAACTCCAATAACAATCTCTATATTTGTTCTCTTAAGATTATTTTAATAATAAATTTGAGAGAGAAAGGGAAAGGGAGGGAAAAGACAAATAATGAAGGAGAGGGATGATTATTTTATTCATAAATATTAAATAGGTAATGATTATGGGTTATTTATAAATAGGTAATGGCTAGGAGATTTGAGGTTTGGCTAGTGATTTAAGTAACACTAGTAAAGTGTTAGAGTTTTTTTTTTTTTTTTTAATAGTACATTACCTAAATGTGAGTTTTGGTTTAGGAGCAAGTTTAGGTAACCTATTGGATTTGCTCTTATAATATATTATTGGTCAAATATATTTAACAATCATGTAAATTCTAGTTAGTAATTTTTGCAAAATTTTATAATATATTTATGTGATTATAAATTTTTTTGGACAAAACATATTAAAAAATTGTTCAATTTGCATGCAATCTATTATATATATAATACAGCAACCATGAATAATTTAATTCAAAATGACCAATTTATCCTTTGCTCATTATACAATATTTATGTATATAAAGGTTATTATTGACTTTTAACACTAACGTATTTATTAGACATTAATATCATTGTAAATTAATTCGATATGACTAATATACCCTTCGCTTAATACACATATTTTAATATATATATAAAGGTTATTATTGACTTTTAATATTAACGCATTTATTATACATTAATGTCTAAGCAATGTATTTATTATACATTAATGTCTAAGCATTTATATACATTAATTATAACACGATCATTATTTGAAATTATTTTAATATTATACATATAAATAATATATATTTAATCATTTTTAAAATTTTAAATTTTCCCCACAAATTTTGTAAATTTTAATATTCTACCTGATTTTTGACTGATTAATCCAATTTTGACCAATTAATCATCGATTTAATCGAATTTTACCAAATCGTATTAAAAATTCGTCTGTTATCGATTATTCGGTTAATCGGCCGATTTTTAGAATATTTAATTATTGTGATTTAATAAAATTATATATATGATTTAATAAAATCATATATATGATTTTTTAACTATACGACAAAGACTCTGAATCGACAAGAATCTTATTTGTTTTTATAAAATTTTCAATAATTTTAGGTGAATGATAATTTAATTATATAATAAAATTTTAAATGGTGTATATTTTTTATATTTACATTTTAATAATATCATCATAGTAAGGATATATGTACATTTAGACATCAAGATAATAAGACTTAAAATACAAGTAAATATAAATTTAAATTAAATCTATGGAAATTGTTGATGGTACCATCGCATTTTTGACTTCTACCGATGGTACGCTCGTACTTTTAATTTACTCTCTATGGTACACTCGTGTACTTTTTATTTACTATCTATTGATTACAAACTTAAAACAAATTGTATATTTGAAATCCTTGCGAAAAGTTACATAAAATAGATCTTTAAATCATGTAAAACATAGTCAAAATGATGGTATTCTTTCTGAGCAGTTTAATGTTCGATCGTAGATGAAGGTATACTCTTTTGTCATAGTCAAAACTCTAAGTTGACGATTGATGCGCGGCTGCTGACATAATGAGATGTTATATTTCCAATTGTGTTTAAACATCATGTAATATATACTGTAGTTGATGATAAAAGAAGCAGTTTGGCTGCTGATATAATGAGATGTTATATTTCCAATTGTGTTTAAACATCATGGAATATATACTGTAGTTAATGATAAAAGAAGCAGTTTGTCAAGCAGCCCGGTAAAAAAGCTAATGACCAGAAGCCTGAAACAGTGATTAGCCCGTAACTATTTTTTTTTATTCTATATATCCAAGTATCTTACACATACTTGTAACACTAAAATCGAATCTTGTTCAATTTAATCCAAAATGACTAAACTATCCTTTACTCAAAATACATTCAGTTTGTTCGACTCAATCATTGGTGTAGATGCCGTATTACTTTCTGTTATTAGATTAACACCTTTGTTTAAAAAAAAAAAAAGAGATATTTTTCATTCACAAAATTATTTAAAGCAACCCGTGCTTTGCACGGGTTAAGAAGCTAGTTATAAGAATGAGATAGTTTATTCTAATTTACAAACCAAACGTAAAAAGGCCATTGGAGTGCTGGATCAATGATCATATGTAAGACAGTAGTGCAAAGTGTAACATTATCTAATTAACTGGTAATATCAACGGCTAGTGCTATTTTTTATTTCTTATAAGGGTTTTTCTAGCACACAATATACACAAAATTTGATGAGTTTGGTGGATTTTGATTGGTTGAATTGGTGTGAATGAGGGGGGTCATCCTTATTTATGACTAGATGACCAATAAAAATGCATCAAACTCATAGAATTTAACGCCTATTGTGTGCCCATGGGCACACCATAGAAAAACCGTTCTTATGATTATATTTTTGACTTTAATGACCCGTGCTATGAATGATGCTACTTAATGACAATAACATATATATTCGGATAACTGATTGGTGGAATTGGTGTAAATGCAGGGGAGCTGTCAACATTTATTATCCATCCACCAATCAAAAACTAGTATTTTCATGAGAGTTAGTGACTATTGTGTGCTCATGGGCACACCATAGAAAATTCGTAATTTTAATTTGTCTAGTGTGTGCACATGGGTACATGCTAAGTACGAAAACTCATAAATTTGGTGTGTTTTCATTGTTGTGGTTGGTGTGAATAAGGGGGGTCATAGGTGTAAACCAATCAAAACAAGGAAAATCTATCAAATTTTATGCTTATTGTGTGCCCATGGATACACCATAGAAAAACCGTTTTAATAAAAGTAATGTGAAAAGATCTTGAGCTGAGAATCGACGTGAAAAATTGGTTCTTTTCATATTTACGTCTTATTAGGTCAGGCCAATAACTCTGTCGTATGCGAGTGATTAGTGGCATGCTTACGCCTTACAGCATCGCAATGTTCGACTTTAAAAATAATTGTTTGACGGTGAAAAGAATATATATACTCGCCCGTCTATTTTAATTGTTTACAATTTTTCTGCATTATTTGACATGTATCAAAATCAGTCCACGAGCTAAATAATTTTGGAACACAGGGAATTATATATTACTCCATCCGTCACCCGTGGTTGTTTACGTTCACTATTTGCACGCATTTTAAGTCTCCTGTAAAGTATAGTTGTATAACCTTTTTCTAATTTTTTTTAATAAAAATTTAAATATCAAATTTTTATTCAGAGGAAAAAATTTAAAAAATATATTATGGAACTATATTTTAAATGAGTGTGAAAAAACGTGCCGAAAAATAACGTAAAAAAATAAGGGGAGAGAAAGTAAAAATGAGAATGAATATAAAAAGAAAAAGAAAAATGAGAGTGATAGGTCACCCTCCACATGTATACGAAGATGTGTCATTAAACACCTACTCCTAATTCCAAGTGACATACACGTGTCAGTAAGACCAACCTCCTGGGAGCTTGTCGATCACTTGCTAACTACTCCCTCCGTCCCTGAGTAGTATACATTGGCGGATGGGGACGCGGCACGGACTTTAATGCTCCTGCAAAATGTAGTTGTGTAATTTATTTTTAAAAATTTCTTTTTCTGAATTAAAGTTTGAATATTATATTTTTATTCATAAAAAGAAAATCTCAAAAATAAGTTACGGAACTATGTTTACTAAACATGCTACTGCAATTCCTTGTATGAAATGCATTTCCCTCACCAACTCCCTCCACCTTACTTAGCTCACCAACTTTTTCCATTCTAAATTCCATAAAAAAATTTAAATTATACATTTATTAATAGTTCTATGTTATTAGTGTTTACTGCACATGTTTTTTCTTGAAAATAATTAACAGCACATGTTAATAATCGGTTCAGAATTTTTTCAATATAATAAATTAAAATTATATTTGACATTAGTAAGAGTATCCCAAAGGTAATCCCTATATTAGTTACCTAAAATATAATAAAATAATGATTACTTAAAATATAAATAAGCAAAAAGTTGTTTTATTCCAATGGCATTACCTATACCTGTTACTTATAATTCAAAAATTAATATTTATTCAATATTTAAGGTAATACATCTGAGAAGAGGTAGAGTTGGAGTAAATATATGTCATATTATAAGTAAAATATTGATGATATCGTATTATAGGGGTTGGCTTTTTGCTCCAAATAAGGTGATGAGTTTTCTCTCTCCTAAAAATTTTAGGGGATAAGGAGTTGCGTTGGAGGACTGATTTTTGATCCTAACCCTTAAATCTTGTTCACCTAGATCAAATATGAGTAAGAAGAGTTTGCATTGGGATTGCTCTAAAGCAGATATCAAGCAAGTCGTATTATTTTAAAGCAAGTACAATTTTAAGCAGTTGATCACTAGTCTCTGACTTGTCGAATTAATTAAATTTTCAATTTTTCAATTAAATCATCTAATTAATTTTTGATTAATTTAATTACATTTTTTTATGAATTTAATTAATTCTTATTCACTGGTTCACTGATTAAGTCCGACTTATATTTTTTTTTATCAATTTATCGAATATTCTGGAATTATCAAAGTAAATCAAAGCAGGGAGGTCTGTAGTTGGTATTGATAGAAACTGAGTTGCAAAATTTCTGGGTGAACAATTTGACTCTCGAGCCTCCCTTGAGTCCTATCTCTACCGGGTCCCTCTCCAACCCAACAACTCGGCAAATCGTCCTCTAACCGGTCATATGGCCGACACCGACAGTGGGATTTCACCTCTCTGGACATGTTTGGCTCCACTTGAATGTAAAGCATAATTTTGGAGAAATTGTTCATATCAATACAATTATTATTTTTTTATTTTCAAAAAATACAATTATTTTTTTAAGTAAGTATAGACGAAATTTTTAAACATACCCTCCCTTCTATATTTTAATAGTCTTTGTTTGTCAAAATAACATGTATAATAATTATTTCTTTTCTTTATTCTACACAGCTTTTATATTATTAATAATATTGACTATTATTAATTTACAAGACTTTTAAAAATTATTAAATAAATAATCATGAAATTCAAATAAAATAAAAAAACTTGATTATATTTATGTATAATTAATGAATTTTAACGATTAACAATAATAAGATATCATATTTAAACTTTTTTAATATAAAAAATTTGTTAAAAAACTACTAAAATGAGAAGGAAAATAATATTTTTATTACATAATTCATAAAATTAAGATCTCCAGGACCCCTATGCCGGTATGCCCTAACATGATACATCGTAATCGGAATATTATCGTTTTATTTTATGATATCTAATATCTAATTATAAAATTTTCAAAATAATATACACACACAGCAGACAAGGAATCCCCTGACTGGCATAACCGGTAGCCGGTCATCTTTTGAGCACCTCATCCGTTAAACCTCTATAAATACAACGCCAATCTCCCCAACTTCTTCGTCGCTCGTCGGTGATCTAATTCGACTAATAGCTAAGAGAGATTTTTCAGATCTGTCGCCAATACTTCCTCTCTCAATCCGTCGCCAAATCTCTCTCAGGTAATATTTCTATCTTTTTTATTTTTCCGAATAACTAAATTCATATATCATGCAACATGTTTTCGACAAATCTCGAGTTGAGCGAGAATATTACAAATCTCTCTTGGGTAATGCTACTATCTTTACTACTGTGAAGTTGCTACAACTAGAACTTCACTTGCCTTTGCTATATTTACATGTAAGAAATATAATATTAATTTAAATGTTTGAGCATGTTTGACTTTTAGTGTTGTAGATCTAGTGGTTATGTTGACTTGGGTGTGGTTCTTGAATATGGCAAGTCTAGATCTACAAGTTTCTGGATTTGGAAAGTGTGTGTATATCTGGATCTGTTGTAAGCATGTGTGTTTGTACTTGAATTGGAAGTGAAAACTAAAAGTAACTGCTTCAGTTGTTTAGCTTTCTGTCCTATTAGGCTATACTTGTGTTCTTTTAGTTCATGTCTAGTTTCTGACACAGATAACTTATCTGAATAGCTTGTAGAGCTAGTTACTGTATTTGGTGTGTAGGTATATTTTAAAAAATTTCAAATGTGTAAAATTTTAAGAATATGGAGAATAAGCGAGGATTCGAACCTTTGACCTTGGTTGGCTAGGGCGAACACAATGCTACCATCAAGTAGTCTTGTATATAGGCTTATGGTTTCTTCGGAAGTTTTTGTAAATGCAAAATGATGTTTTAACTGATTTAAATGTGTAATTAGTTTGTAGTTAGGGGAGAAATTTAATTTTTATGACTGTGATATACTTTTGAAGAAAGGAATTGCGAGTTTTATGAAGATTTGAATTTATGATGTTGGATCTTGAGTAGGGGGAGGGCTCGACGCTAGGCTATCGATGATCTGTTATATTGACAATTGACTTGTCACTTGTATTATTAATTAACAATTTTTTGGCAATTTTTTTTTAATGTTGACCCTGACAATGTAAAATTAGTTATGTTTGTGCATATTCAGGGAGGGAAGGGTATCTAATTTAATTTTGAAGTTTCATTCAGTTCACTGCTGGTAGTGACTAGTTCAGTGCTAGTCAGATAAGATATATATTTTGGAACGGCAATATACTTCTGAAGAAAAGAATATTGCGACTTTTGTGTGTGGCAGGCAGTTGTATTCTTGTCCTGTGTATTGTGGATCCTTTTTTTATGGCTGGGAATATATCTTTTGCAAAAGCAAGCAGACAATAATATGCAGATTCTTCATGATCAGACCAGAAGTGAAAGTTAAAAGCATCTTACACTAGGATGATACTTTTTATATTCGTTATTTTCCAGAATCTGTAACACTAAGGAAGCTTCCTAATTGGAAGTTAATTTCCCCTGCGTGTCAGAAATAAGTATCTAATTTATGGTTTTCTCTTGTTGCAGCTTTACAGAATGGCATTAGAGACCTTCCTATTTACCTCCGAGTCTGTTAACGAGGGTCACCCAGACAAGCTCTGTGATCAGATCTCTGACGCGGTGCTGGATGCCTGCCTAGCTCAAGATCCCGACAGCAAGGTTGCATGTGAGACATGCACCAAGACCAACATGGTCATGGTTTTTGGGGAGATTACTACCAAGGCTGATGTGGACTACGAGAAGATTGTTCGCGAGACATGCCGTAACATTGGATTTGTTTCTGCTGATGTTGGTCTTGATGCTGACAACTGCAAGGTTCTTGTTAACATTGAGCAACAGAGCCCTGATATTGCCCAGGGTGTCCATGGTCATCTTACTAAGCGCCCGGAGGATATTGGCGCAGGTGACCAGGGCCATATGTTTGGCTATGCCACTGACGAGACCCCTGAGCTTATGCCTCTGAGCCATGTTCTTGCAACCAAACTTGGCGCTCGCCTTACTGATGTCCGCAAGAATGGTACATGCGCGTGGTTGAGACCTGATGGCAAGACCCAGGTCACTGTTGAGTACCTAAATGAGAATGGTGCCATGGTTCCAACCCGTGTTCACACTGTCCTCATTTCCACCCAGCACGACGAGACTGTTACCAACGATGAGATTGCTGCTGACCTCAAAGAGCATGTAATCAAGCCCGTCATCCCAGAGAAGTATCTTGATGAGAAGACCATCTTTCACCTCAACCCTTCAGGCCGCTTTGTAATTGGAGGCCCCCATGGTGATGCTGGTCTAACAGGTCGCAAGATCATTATCGACACTTATGGTGGCTGGGGAGCTCACGGTGGTGGTGCTTTCTCCGGAAAGGACCCCACAAAGGTGGACAGAAGTGGTGCATATATTGTCAGGCAAGCTGCCAAGAGCATTGTAGCCAATGGACTTGCTCGTAGGTGCATTGTGCAGGTATCTTATGCTATTGGTGTTCCAGAGCCTCTGTCAGTCTTCGTCGACACCTATGGAACTGGAAAAATCCCCGACAGGGAAATCCTAAAGATCGTAAAGGAAACCTTCGACTTCAGGCCCGGAATGATCTCCATCAATCTTGATCTGAAAAGAGGAGGCAATGGTAGGTTCTTGAAGACCGCGGCCTATGGGCATTTCGGAAGGGATGACCCAGACTTCACCTGGGAGGTTGTCAAGCCCCTCAAGTGGGATAAGCCTCAGGCTTAAATTTGTTTTATGTTTTGCATCTTGCTCCTGCATTGCAGTGGTTTTTTATTGTAACAATGAATAACTTGTATTTCTCCTTTTGAACGTTTGTTCTATTATCATCATATATCCAACAAAATACCCCAAAGTTTGTTTTGCTTCATTCTACAGTCTCTAGTCCCAAACAGAACAGCCTTGCATGCGCTGTAAACGGCTGATTTTATTATATAACAGTCTTTTAAGCGAAAAAACTTGCGGCTATTATCGTTTGGTAACTAGCCGGTTTTATTCTTATAACAATCTTCTAATTGAAAAAACTTGTGAGCATAATTTTAGAATTCTAAGTCTAAATTACTGTTCAAATACATTAATCAACATTAGATCAATTTTTTTCTCCCTCATTAACATTCGATTAAATATTTTTCTCAAATCTTTCGACTTCCATATCAAACCACAGATGTGTAGTCTTGATCCGTTAATACGTGCTTCTTTGTGCTTTCGTTGTCTTATCATTTGAGGACTATATTAAAATCTCAAAATAAAAATAGGAAATCACTCCAGGTCCATAGCTGTATTTCTCTTTTCTACAATCTTTGGCTAAAATAAGCAAAACAAAGCCAAAACGCACTCCCTGTTGAATACCACGAAACTTCTTACTCCAGTTAGGCAGTCACACACGACTCCTATATTTTAATATTCAATTGCCTCTACGTTAGTAGTGTAATATTGTTGTCTAATATATTATTTTTAAAAATTGGAAAATTATCTTGCATGATTTTTTTAGGAACTTAACGCTAATCACTCACCAAAAATAGCTACTTGTTGGAGATGGCGGTTCAAGCTAGGGAGATGCTGGGCACCCCAGCATCTGCCAGCACTAACACAACTGCATAGCATGCCTTCCTGCTCTGATACTAATTTTTAGAATCCTAGCGCTCACCACTATACCAAAAACAACTACTTGTTTGAGATGGCGCAATTATAATTTTTATAGTGTAGTAGCCAGCATCACGGTTCGAGTTAGGGAGATGCTGGGCACCCCAACAGATTTTAATCGTTGAATAAGGAATTTTTAGAACCGTGGCACTAGCTAAATTCCCATTCTTTTCTCTCTTAAAAATTTAATTAGAATTCTCAGATAGGCATGACATGCGATATTTCTATCAACCCTTTTGTATAATGTATTTCAATCTTCTCTTCTACTATGAAAAACTTATTTTTAAGTTTATCAAGTTTCCATCAGAGAAGTTTATTTGAACTTCGACTCATTTTAGTCAAAATATAATACCCATTGTTATAACATCATCCAAAGATTAACGTGCAGACCAAGAATCCGTACTTGCTACTTGAGTTTCCAGTCATCTTTTATCACCCATAGTCCCTTCTCGCTTCTATAAATACCAACTCTGATGTCCCATTTTTTCATTGTCGCAGTGTCTTGGTGGTCTGAGTTTCGACAAGGCAGATATTTTTCGGTGCCTGCGTTTTCTTTAACTGAGGTAAATTGCAATCTCTGTTGCATTGATTTTGTTTAGGATCGTACCTTTCGGTTGTTTTTAATCAAAAAGACCAGTTCGGGTCGAGTTTAGCTAAAAACGACCACATTTGTTGATGGTTTTTAGCCATTTTTCGTTTAGTGAGTTTAGTGAGAAATTTGTGCTAGTCCAATTTCTTATGCATTTCTTATGGAATTTTAATTTTAGTGTGTGTAATGTGATTTCTTGATTTTGTTTAGAACTGTACCTGGTTGTTCTCGGTTGCTTTTAATTAAAGCGATCAGTAGTCGTTTTAGCTAAAAACGACAATTTTGTCTGTGGTTTATAGTCATTTTTCTTGTAGTGAGTTTACTGGGAGCCGGGGTTTATATATGAACGGTAGAGAACTCCTAAAGCATTAATATCTAGCTTCCTCAGTTAGTGGATATCTTTGTATGTAATCTGAGTATGCTTTTTTATTGTGCAGCTCTATAAAATGGAGACCTTCCTCTTTACCTCTGAGTCTGTTAATGAGGGGCATCCTGACAAGCTTTGTGATCAGATCTCTGATGCAGTGCTTGATGCCTGCCTAGCCCAAGATCCTGACAGCAAGGTTGCATGTGAGACATGTATTACAACCGATTTGGTCATGGTTTTCGGGGAGATCACAACTAAAGCTCATGTAGATTACGAGAAGGTTGTCCGTGAGACATGCCTTAATGTTGGATTTGTTTCTAATGAAATAGGCCTTGATGCCAACACCTGCGAGGTACTTGTGAAGATTGAGCAACAAAACCCTCAAATTGCGAATGCTGTCCATGGAAATCTTAAAAGATGTCCTGAGGAAATTGGTGCAGGGGATCAGGGCCATATGTTTGGTTATGCCACTGATGAGACCCCTGAACTTATGCCTCTTAGCCATGTTCTTGCAACCAAATTAGGAGCTCGTCTCACTGATGTACGCAAGAATGGCACGTGTGCCTGGATGAGGCCTGATGGAAAGACTCAAGTGACTGTTGAATACCTTAATGAAAATGGTGCCATGGTTCCAATCCGCATTCACACAGTCCTCATTTCCAGCCAGCATGATGAGACAGTTAACAATGATAAGATTGCTACTGACCTCATAGAGCATGTCATTAGGCCTGTGATTCCAGACAAATACCTTGATCAAAACACCATCTTTCACCTCAATCCATCAGGCCGTTTTGTCCAGGGCGGTCCATGTGGTGATGCTGGCCTCACTGGTCGTAAAATCATTGTTGACACTTATGGAGGCTGGGGCGCCCACGGTGGCGGTGCTTTCTCTGGCAAGGATCCCACTAAGGTGGACAGAAGTGGTGCATATATCATTAGACAAGCTGCCAAGAGCATTGTGGCCAGTGGACTTGCTCGCAGGTGCATCGTGCAGGTCTCTTATGCTATCGGTGTTCCTGAGCCTCTATCAGTCTTTGTTGACACTTATGGGACTGGAAAAATCCCTGACAGGGAAATCCTCAAGATAGTGAAGGAAACATTTGACTTCAGGCCGGGGATGATTATCAAAAATTTGGACTTGAAGAGAGGTGGCAATGGCAGGTTCTTGAAGACTGCAGCTCATGGACATTTTGGAAGAGATGATCCGGACTTCACCTGGGAGATTGTGAAGCCCCTCAATTAGAAGAAGGAGAATGAGCCTTAAATCATCTCTTAGTGCAGCCTATTTGCTTCTTTACCATATGAATAAAACTAAACGGATACGGAATATGCCGAGAATGACGTGATTGTACTATCAGTTTAATAAATATGTACTCCCTCGGTCCCTCTCAATTCTTAATAGTGGGGGACGGGGGACGGGGGCGTGACACGCACTTTAATGCGCCTAAAAAACATAATTCTATAACTTTTTTTTCTAAATTTTCTTTTTCTGAATAAAAGTTTAGTGTCTAAATTTTTATTCAGAAAAAAATAAATTTAGAAAAAAATTGCAGAACTATGTTTTATAAACGCATTAAAGTGCGTGTCAAGCAGTGAAAAAGAAATGTTAAAAAATGAAAGGGACAGAAGGAGTATGTAATAAATAAATTAGTTGTATCTTTCTCATTTTAGTTTATTGTCTAACAACAAAATAAATCTATAGAGAGTGGTACATCACAATCTCCTGCTTTTAACGTACCGGGCGCAATAATTAAATCAAATGTAATATAAATAAATTTTAAGAAAAAGTGAATAAAAATTATATTTAATTGTAAAACATATTATTGTAAACAATTTCAATAAAACAAAATAAAATAACAATTTCTCTTAAAACAGTAATTTAGTCATTTAAAAAATAAATTTTCTCGACAATTATAGCAAAAACTCCAAAAATACAAGCTCCAAGTAAGCTGCCGCGTAGAAATTTCACACATTGATCAGCCCCGACCACCCCCTAAAATCTCTGAAACAAAATCCCCCTTTTCACCATCAATTAGCTTCTCTATAATCTTGGATGACCCATTAGTCCATTTGCTCTAAATTTTTCAAAATTAGGGTTCTTCACATTCATGTACATACAATTACACATTTTTATGATCGACCCTTTTCTTGTTAGTCCCTGGTAAGGCCTCTTTTCTCAAGTCCAACATATTTTTTTGTATTTATATTTGCATTTCTCAAAGAAAATGATGTAAAGTTGTGTTTTTATCTTGCTAGCTTTGTTTTTGTTGTTGCAGGTTGATGATTTAAAGATTGTTACTGGAAAATTTCCCTTTCTCGGACTTCTGTTTCGGTATGTATATGATCAGCATTTTTTTTTAATGTATTTGTGTTTGTCGTTATGAATTGGTGTCATGTGCATTGTTCTTGAATGGTTTTGTAAGTTTAGTTGGTATTTCTGTCTGGTTGAGAATTTAGGGTGCACTGGATTATGAGTAGCAAGGACTAAGGTGATCTCGGAAAGCTGAGAAATGTTTAGAAAAAATTAGTATTGGATTGGATTAATACAATATTGAGCCTTGCGAAGTGGAGGAGTTGAGGGGTTGAAGTGGTTTTTGGTATTTTGCTTTGTTTGGCTGAAAGGAATTTGAATCTTGAATGTATAAAGATATGTGAACAGAAATAAACGGGAAGTGGCTAGAGTGAAAGAAAAATGAGTGAAATGCAGATTATTATGATGAGATTATTCATGTGATTGGAGTGGAGGAAGGAATGTTAATATGAATAATTCACCTACAAATGATTCTGTTTTGTTCGTACTAAATAGTAAACAGAGGACTAACATTTCCGGCCTTGTTAAAATTGCCAGTATCCAAATTGGTAGTGTTTAAGCTTAATGCTGTAGACAGGATTTATAAATCTCAATCTTTGGCTTTGGCTGTGTGTCCATCCCTTCCAAAAAGTTCACTAATCTATGAAACTGTATGTTGTCTTCAGTTTATCTGCTAAAAAATGTCAAGCCATTTCATCCATTAGTTTCTGGTCATATCCTCAATCTTTGAGGCTATCTCGGGAATAGAATTTTTAATATTTTGGAGGATGATGTCGCCATAAAAAAGAAGGTTTCTTCTGATATTTTTCTACACCTTTTTTCCTCCAATTTTTATTCATGAAAAGTAAAAAGTTATATAAACAACATATGTACAATCTCCATAAATTTTTCAACCACTCTTGCACCCTCACTGTTAATTAGCTATCTAACAGACAGTTACTGCTTGTGGTCTAGTGCTCGGTAACTTTTGCAGTTACTTTAGTTACTTTATATATGAACAAGCTTTTGATGATCAATGATGTATGTCTTGGTAATGGTTTATCAATAAAATTTTCACATTTATCCCCCATGGATATGTACTATCGATGAAATATTCTAGCCTGGGTGAAATTGCTATGAAGTTTATTTCTTTGACAAGGAAGCCATCAAGGTTGTATCCTGCCTTGAGAAGCTTTATCTTATTTATTTGCAATTTAGAATCAATAAGATCTTATTCTCGGGTAGAGGTCAAATAAATACACATGCCCCCTTGGGTTTACAACCCTTGACCTCCAATTACCAAGAGGGTATATACTTTAGAAGAGAGTTAAATCCAGATTCTCTATGCTATCTGATATTGAGTCCCAACCATCTGTATCAAGGTGTTTCCATTTACATTATTACAGTTTTTAGCTACTAATTAAAATTTTAATTACTAGGTTTAAGTCCCAACGTCATTGCATTTTCTGATTCACTATCCCTTGTTATTTCATTTGCACTGCTTGTATCTTAATTCTTTAGAGTTTCTCCCATTTAACTTTAGTTCATGACACACAAGTTGCTGGAAAGAACCTTTTTTGGAAAAAGAATGTTTCGCAACACTTTTTTGGCTTTTGCTTACGATGACATGGTTATACTTTTTCATAGATAAACTCACTTGTTCTTCTGTTTAACACAGATCTAAACGATGCCACTACCACTTCTGGTATTGTCAGTATTTTGGCACAAAAATGATTATTTGATGATCAGCTAAGGGAGCCACTCTTCAGTTGATGATTTACTAAAAAAGGCAGTAAAATTATTTTGCTCCATTGCTTGTTGCTATAAGGTGTCAGAAGTTTGGGCAGTTGCTAGTATAAGAGTGAAGTGAACTTGAAGCAGACACAATGATCAACAGTCAACTGCTATTGACCTATTTGTATCTCCTAGTTTATGTAACACTGTCATCAGGAGTTATTTTGTACAATAAGGTATGTGAAGATTCATAAGTAAGAATTACTGAAATATCTACAGTTATCCTCTCAGTTAAAGTCTAAAAGGATTAAAAATTGTAATCATGAATGTGGAGTAGTCATGCACCAGAAGATTCATAATGTGTTTATGCAATAAATTAATGATTAGTGACCATTTGATTCTGTATATGTAAATTATCTTAATAATTATTTAGTGCTGTCCAACTGAATAAAATTAGAGTTTAGAAGTAACTTTATTAACAGTTCTCTGCCTTATCAGTGTAAATTAAATGTATGTATCTATTTATATTTTTATTTAGTCCTTTGTTACTTATGTACTGGGTGTGCAATCTAGTGAATACAGTGCAACTTAATGTGTTAGGTGACTTTTGGCTTTGTTTCCTGTTTTCGGTCTTTAGGAAACAACATTATCATGTTTTCTGTTTCCTGTTTTTAGAAACTGTTTTCTAGTTTTATATTTTCTGAAAACTGTTTTAAAAACAGGACCAACACCACATCTGTTTTCTGAAAATTGTTTGCATGTTTCTAAAAGCAGAAAACAGCTTTTTAGTTATGATTTATGCCAAACAACCACTTTGTATCTCAACTAGCATAAATATACTGCCTAAGGATCTCTGTTCAGGTTATTTTCACTTTGAAAGAGAAACTGTCTTTAATATTGTCTTCATTTTTGCTGTTAACGTATCATTCCCACTCTAGGTATTAGATTAACTTTAATATGCATACTTTTGTACATGACCTTTGCTGAATGCTAATTGCTGGTTTTAAGCATCATGTTGGCTTTTCATACATTTACCACTTTTTTTGTGTGGATAAAACAGTGTGTTAACTAGTAAAACTTTTGTCTACCTATATAGGGTTTCCATATTTGACGCCAAAACTTGTGGAACAGTTCCTTAACTGTGATATATCTTCATGTACAATACATTGTGGCCCTTTTTAAAAGATTTGTCTTAGTTACTCTCAAATTATCTTCTATTTCTGCTCATGTGCAGTGGGTGCTCTCTCCAAAATACTTCAATTTTCCATTACCAATAACACTGACCATGATTCATATGGGATTTTCTGGTGCGGTGGCATTTTTTCTTATCCGCGTCTTAAAGGTACGTTTACAGCTGGATTTTGCATGGCGGTCATAGATTTTCTGGCTGGGTGTATACCTCAATTCTTCAGGCATGTAGTTTCCCACTATGACATTGATCCACAATATACTTTGGCCATTATACGAAATTAGAGTATAATATTGACATTGAAAAGATAATAAAACTACTAGACACGATCATAGAGCACAATAATGTGTACATTTTCTATGACCCTGAGTTTTCAAATATTGTTGACTCGTTCAAATTTACAAGTCTGTGGCTCTTTTTATTTCGAGTTGACATTGGTAAGGGCTAAGAAATTGTACTTGTGGCCATTCTCCGGGAAGTAAGTAAAGAATGCCAGTTCATAATTGTTGGGTGCCAAAGCTTGCTTTTGTCTTGTAGTAGTCTGCTAATAGGAGAAAAAGATTTTACTCGAGACGTCGGAGGTTTCTTGTGAAATTAGCTTTGAAATATGAATACTACTTTCTACCAAAGTTATGTGATACCCTTTGATGGTTGCATTTGTTACTTTTATGTTACTATCTGCTTTCTGTCTCTGAAAATGTCCCATGGTTATATTTGAACCATAAAATTTGTGTTTTAGATGTTTGCGGACATTAGTATTTTGAGACTGCAATAATTATGGAAGCTATATTATTTTAGTGTTTTTGTAACATGTCTCTACCTGTGCATCTGTCATTATCAGTTCTGTTTATCATATTTTTTTGTAATTGTTTTCATGTCTTCTAATATCTCATTCAATTGATTACAGTTTCTCCTCTTTTACGGTATGTCTTTACGGTTCTTAAGGTCGTAACTGATAAATTTCTAATCACTAAATATATGCAGGTTGTGTCCCCAGTAAAAATGACTTTTGAAATGTAAGTTAGCTGCCAATATATTCCTTCCTTTTACATAAATGGTTCTCTTTCCTTACTTCTATTTATTCCGATTGTAGATATGCAACATGCGTGATTCCTATAAGCGCCTTCTTTGCGTCAAGCCTATGGTGAGAATCTAGATGCAACTAGTTGGAACTCTTTATATAACTTGTGCTGTGAAGTTTAAGTATCTCATGAAAGCGGGATCTCTCATAATATTACATTAGTGATATGCACACCTTTCTATCCATGGAATTGTTGGTGAAATTGCCTGAAGTTTTAATTTACATTCGATATTTCTCTGTTCTTCAGCCACCAAAACAAGTAATTTATTTTTACATATAACATTTATGATCTATTCCATTATTCATACATGCATCATCTCTTCAAGCCAGACGTCTGTCTGACACTCACAAGTCACACTTGTAACTTAAACTTCTAAGTAGGATTTTATAGGCCATGCCTTTGTGGAGACAGGATAAATTACATCAGATGTTTAAGGGTTTAGTATTATACATTTGGTAAAAGCAGAAACCTACAATATAGCAAAACAGTGTCTTATCACAAAATTGATCTGGAATTTGCTCTCATTACCTGTATATGGTTCTGCTTTAGAAAAAAAATACTTCCTTTTATACTAGAAACTGTCATCCAATATAATCTCGTATTTAGTTTGAAGCCTTCAACCTGTAAATTAACCAGATTTTCTTACTACAAGAAGTGGATGTTCCTCTCAGATTTATGATTTACTTGTTACATTAGTCGGTAGGTCAAGTTTTAGGGAAGTATGAAGAGGCATATACCTAAGTTTCAGGATTATAGATAATCATTGGTACATGCAAATATTTTATGCTCAACTTGTACATGGATCAGATCATTTTTGTATTTCATCTTACTTTAATGGAATAATGGAGGATTACTTTTAGTGTTTGGCTTCACATGTTTATACCTGAATGACTTGGTTCTGGCTACAACTTTTCAGGTTTGGCAACACTGCTTATTTGTTTATTTCAGTGGCCTTCATCCAGATGCTTAAAGCACTAAGTATGATTGTGTAGAAAGTCTCCTAATTTTCTCATATTATTTGAACTATACTAAATGGCTTTAGCTTTATTTAACAGTGCCAGTGGCTACATTTCTCATGGCTGTCACCTGTGGCACTGACACATTAAGATGGGATGTGTTCTTGAATATGTTGCTGGTCAGTGTTGGAGTTGTTGTATCCTCGTATGGGGAAATTCACTTCAATGTAGTGGGCACCCTTTATCAAGTCACAGGGATATTTGCCGAAGCTCTTAGATTGGTCTTGACTCAAGTTCTTCTCCAGAAAAAAGGCTTAACACTAAACCCTATTACCAGTTTATATTACATTGCTCCGTGCAGGTAATCTCCTCTTTGATGACCTATTATGAATATATTTTATTACTTGCACCCATTTTAGTATTAGTTAGCCATGTATGATCTGTCCATGGTTACAAGGTCAAGCCCTGTGCTTAATGTGGTAATTGTTTGAAAATTAGATCATATGTTTCCTGTGCAGTTTTGTGTTTCTGTTTGTTCCATGGTATCTTCTGGAGAAACCTGAAATGGAAGTCTCACAAATCCAGTTCAATTTCTGGATATTCTTTTCAAATGCTTTTGCTGCTCTGGCATTAAATTTTTCAATCTTCTTGGTAATTGGAAGAACCGGTGCTGTGACCATACGAGTTGCTGGTGTTTTGAAAGACTGGTTATTGATTGCACTTTCAACTGTCATATTTCCAGAGTCAACGATTACTAGACTTAATATCATTGGCTATGCGATTGGTATGAAATCTACATTGTTAGTTTTGGTGACTTATAAAACTTACAGCTGACACCCAGATTGTATGTTGTGCAATGCAGCGCTTTGCGGTGTTGTGATGTATAACTACTTGAAGGTCAAGGATGTCTCTGCCGCCCAACTTCCATTAGATAGTATTGCAGAAAGAGCAGCTAAGGTCAGTGTTTAGTATAGCTGTACCATGTATAAACTATATATTCTCAAAAGACTTATTTTCATAACATGAATCTTGGTGTTGGTTTATGACTATTGAGTGGCGTTATATATGCATGATGCTCATGCTCTCTGCTTCTGCAATTAATTCTAGCTAGAAGTTCTGAATGGATATCTCCAGCTCATCCTTTGGTGGTTTTCGGAGCGTTTCTAACATCTGTACTGTCGTTACAATCAGTCACTAACTTAATGCTAAAAATGTGTGTTTGTGCTGTCCATTAATAACAGGGCTTAATGGAGAAGAAGTCATCTGACCCGTATGTATCCGATAATGGCAGCAATAGCAGCAGTTTAGCAAGGAGTGGTTCTGGGCCTGATACTAGTGCCGATGAAGAAGCACCATTAATTTCTTCGAGGATATTACATCTTGGTAGAAGCTCACACAGCAGCCAGAAGTCATCTCCCTGAAAGTGGCAAGTCTTGTTGCACTATCGAAGCATTTGTCTCTTTAAAATAGGAATTGAAATGGAAAGTTCTGTATCCCACTGCTGAGAGGTTTAGAGGAAAATCATGCTCTTTTTGTGGATGTGTATAATATTTTTGTTTTTAGGTGTATTAATAGTTCAGCATGTACAGTTGTGACTCGTTGCATTGTTATAAAATTGGTCCTGTTTAGCTTATCTTATTTTTTAGAAATAAGTAGTTTTTTTTTATATCAAACACCTATTAAATATTTAATTAAAAAAATAATTATGTATATGTGAAGTTTTTTCTTGAAATAAGTCTTAATTTCTTGAAAATAAGTATTGCCAAACTGTGTATTACTTAAATAACTTTTAACATTCAGTAGAATACATATCTCATCTGCGGTTCTTATTTCTCATGTGAACTACCTCATGTTCTCTTTGTTTTGTTCACTTGTAATTTGTTTTGCTAAATTATGCAGGTTGGAGAAAAAAGTGCTAATTGTTTAGTTTTTGGGAATAACTTCGCCAACTTGTTAGGCTATACTCCCTTGTCCCTCTCATTTCTTTACAGTTACTATTTTGGGATGTCCCTCTCATTTCTTTACGTTACTATACATAGTAAGTTTTTTTCATCATTACACCCACTATCTTCCTCCACTATCTCATATTTAACAATAAAAACTACTATTACACCCACTACTTTCCTCCACTATCTCAAATCTACTATTAAATATTGGTAGGTCCCACCACTTTACCCACTTTTCATCTAACTTTACTCATTTTTCATACATTGTCTTGGTCTCCGTGTCCCCCTCCAATGTAAACAATTGAGGGGGACGGAGGGAGTATTGTTTTAGGGTAGCGGTCCACGGGCATCAATAAATAATGCCCGGGAGGAGTTAAACAACACAGTTTCTGGGTTTTTGGGTCGTTGGATGAATATCCGGTGGTCAGAATTATATCGTGCTTTTTAATACGTACAACGCTTTATAACCGGGGACATCCCCATACAGCCGTTAAAAAGCGCAATACATGTCGATCCCCATACAGCGCTTACATTTTAAAATTTTGTAATAATCTTGGCCGCTGAATATTCATCCAACGATCCAGCCAGGACCCATTGTTTTAAGGATCGTACTCAGGAGAGAACCGATACTTAAAATTGAAACATAAAACCACTAAGGTTATATAGATTTTCAGGATCTAAATCTAAATACATATTTTTTTTGCATCGTTGTATGTTTTCAAAATATAATACATAAATAAAATATTTTTTTCATGTGCAGTTCTATTGCAGAACCTTAACTTATACTAGAAATAAACTAATGGTTTTAAGGGTTCTATGGCTAATTGTTCTATGTGGAACATGACCCATGGGTCATGTTCAAGAGAGAACCAATAGACAGAGAACCAGAGAGATTCCTTACCTTTTTTCTAGTATTAGTTAGGTTAACTGAACATGAAAAAAATGTCTTATTTATAATGTATTATATTTTGAAATTACTTCTGATGACACACAACAATGCAAAAAAAAAAAACATATATTAAGATTTAAATCGTGTAAATCTATGTAAAATATAGGTTTCTGCCGCACCTTAGTGGTTCTCTAATTCTTTTTAAACATTGTTTGTCACTTGAGCGCGATCCTTGTTTTAATTTTTTTTCTAATTCATTGTTGATATGTAATGAACTTATAAAAATCCACTTATTTTGTACTCATACAAATTTAAGGGCAAAGACATTCTCACAGTGACACTGGGAGACTACAAGGATTGCCAATCTTTTGTGATGTTAATCCTTTTATAAATATTATGTTACTTGTTTTCCGTTAATATAACACGAAAATAGGCAATTTATGTGTATAACGGAGTTCCATTATTGTTAGAGTAGATGTAGAACCAGCCAAAAGGTGCTGACTAACATTTGAGAACATTTCTGTAATTTTGTTGAGATCTCACCTATTTTCCTACCCAAAATTATTGATGCAAGGCTACAGCTTCAAAATCTATAAGCATAGTATCAAGTACCTAACTCATCTAAAGACGTTAGAAATGTCTTATATCAGTCCACTTCAATCATACAAAACCTTTCGTGTACTAATTTTGACATCAATAATTATTAACATATACACACACGGTAAAAACACAGGCATATATATATATATATATATATATATATGAAATGATGCATTATAGAGGACAATCATCGAAGATTAAGTTTTCCTCTCTCTATTTATTTATCTTTATCTTGAAAATTATAAAAAAAAATTACATAGATAAATTTAAAAGAGATCTTAGGCATAACTAGTCGGTTGAAACTTTATTAGTGAAGATAATGCATCGTATCACTCAATTAGACTTTATCTTATAAGGAGAATGAATTGTTTGAAGTCATTGATTTCATATTGATGATTTTATGAATTTATAGAATTCTAGTTACAATTTTTTCTGATTTTAATTTTTTATCGAATCATTTTATATTATTATTGTTATATATGAAAATATAAACATACGTCACATTATCAAAATATTACATACTATCGCTATGTATCAATGATACTACAAAAAATTATCATAATGCTGGTAATCAAATCCGAACCTAAGTTAGTGACTAAAAAAATATCAAACCAGACATTATTGAGTAAAATAAAAAAAAAATAGTTAAGTGATAAATTTCTAAAAACACAATAAGTTGGGTGGCAAAAAAAAATCTGTTTTCCTTATAATTTATTTGAAATAAATGCAGGACACCGGCCCAAGTGTAATAACTTGTGAATTCTTAAGTCATCATAGGCATTCAAAAAATCACCGATTTGTCGATGCACTTAGTACTTAAGTTCATAAACTGAACTAAAGTATTTATAACTCTTCTCGACGTGGGTCTATAATGTTATAAATCTCTCCACTTAAATTTATAATATTCTCGTAAGTCTAAATGAATAGTTCAAAAGCCCTGATCAGACGCTTTCAAGATAAAGTATTAAAGGATGATCGATAAGTCTGAATTATACCTTCAAGCCATTATCAACAATACCGACTAACATCATGTACACATGTGCCAACCTGTGTCATTATGGTATGATAATCCGAGTCCTTGTCCACCTCGACAACTTAACTAATGTATGTGAAAATCGTAATCAAATTTCAAGCCTTTTTTAAAAATCTCATCAAAACTAGTTTTGGAACTTATGCACACGAACTAAAATGTAACAACTTTGATAATTCACAACCCACCACGTACCTCCAAATTATTTTAATTTAGTGATGCACTTTATAGTATTATTTATAGTTAAAAATTGAAGTAAAGTCTCTCATCTTCTCGATATGGCAGTGGGTGGCTACAATTTTTTTGTGTGTGCATTTGATTCAATACTAGATAAACTAAAATTAAATTAAATTATGTTATATTGAGGTCTTGCATTTATTATTTCAATTTTTAAACTCATATAAATTACGAGATATGTAGAATATTAGTTCAGTTTAAAAGATTAAGTATTATCAATATTTGTACAAAAAAGATCATGATCTTCTTATAATGAGTTTAAATATTACATATTCAAATCATTTTATTCATATTAACATATTATTGACTTATTATTTGGTTGAATTTGAATTTTGACTGAATTTCGAATAGCATTTGATAAAATAATATACATTAGAGTCGATTATCAAAATGTTACTGACAATATAATAATAATAACCAAGTATCTAAGGTAATAAAAATGAGAATAAAATTATAACAAATATATACACATCGATGTCGATATAAATATCTAAGAGATATATTTTTTTTTTGTCAAGGATATCTAAGAGATATTGAAATATCTAAGATATTAAATATCTAAAAAAGATAAATTATTAATCAAAATTTATGTATACATAGACTGTGGGTATAGATATAGATATCATATCTAAATCGAATACGAATATTTAGATATTATAGTAATTACATTAAATATTTGTAGATTATAAGTCGATATAGATATCATATCTAAATCGAATACGAATATTTAAATATTATAATAAATACATTAAATATTTTTGTGTTATAAATATATGTGAAGTCTTTGTTGAGAACATAGTGAAAATTGAAAGTACTCAGAGTCTTGTAAGAATGTCAACCAAACAAGTCAATAATGTATCTCCTGTCAACCAAAATACATCTCAAACCAGTGAAACTAGTGTAAGAACACCTATCAAATTCGCTCCTCACAAGTTTTTTTGTAACCCTTCTGAAACTTATCAAAGTCCTCCGAGAACACCTATCAATTTTGCTCCTCACCAATTTTTTGGTATCTCTGACCCTTCCCAGGATAATCAAACTCTTCAAAGAACACCGATCAAATTTGCTCCTCACCAATTTTTTGCTATCACTAACCCTCTGATTCCAGACTGTCCAGAAAATCCCATCCCCGACATGTTCGAGGGCATGGATGAGTTTAACACTTTAAGACGGCGGTTGATGTACAATCACAGGTACCGAGAAGATGAACCCTACCGCATAAGACCGGAGTTTCGACCTCGTTCCAAGTACAATGGAGCTCTGGTAACAGCCGTCTTCAGTGCCATCGAGTTTCTGAAAGGGGAGAAGATGATCCCCACCAAAGAAAACATACACAACTTCCTTCGACACAGTGATATTCCAAATCATCACGTGATCAATGTCGACGAAGCTCTGGATCATGCCATCGAGCATAACGACGTACTCATGCAGGAGCTAGGGGAACAACGTCTCTATATAGGGAGGTATTCGTACCTGTGGCAATGTGTGAATCCTCTAGGAGGCCAAACTAATCAGTACTCCGATGCTACCTGGGAAGCGGTCAAGAAGTTTCTAAGTTCACTTGATGGCCCTGGAAAACTGCTTCTTTCTCGAAGCAGGTGATTTTTGCACACTATCTCTTGGCTTGTTAATTTTTGGTTTCATTTGTTATTGATTAACATATTCATAAATTTGAAATTCAGGTACGAAGCAGCTCTAGTATTGAAGAAATCATGTTTGCCTCGCCTTTCTCTGGGGAGGGTAATACAAATTTTCAACATGGTGGTTGCCAAGGGATGGATTAAGATATATGGGGACGGACTCTATTCCATCGGTGCCACCCTCCCAAGAAGTTAAAGTGATCCAAGAGAGTTTGTTGTTTTCTTTTATGCCCAAAATTTTATTGTCTGACTGACAGAAAGCATTTCGAAATGTTATCTGATCTATAAATATCAAGTTTGTTTTTTTTTTTTTTTATTTTGTTATAGAAAGGATAATCTTCCTTGTCATGCTTACGTGTTTTAGGATTTGCAAAAATGTTGATTTATTGTATATTGAATTTATAATATAAATGTTGATTAAAACAAATTCTAGAAATTATGTGTTTTTTTTGATTAACAAATATACTTAAACCTTAACTAAGGTGCTCAAAATTATAATATCTAGGTAAGGTGTTTTATATGCACTGATAATGTAATATTCAATATGATAATGTAATATTTAATATTCCAAATGAAACATGTTATTCTTCTAACTTTTGATCTCATAAAACAAAAATTATTGGTTTAGTGAACTCATTGTGCTATAATTCAAAATTAAATTATTATTACACAACTTATAGTAAAAGTGTATTAAGAATTAACAACTATTTCTCACACCTATTTTTAAATCAAAAGACTTTCCCTCCTGATTCGTCCTTCGGTTATGATTTGAAATAATCATTTAATTTTAGAAATAAATTTATTGAATATATTTATATATCAAAACCAAATATATCATATGGTAGATAAAATTTTAAATTAAAATAATGAATGTCTTACAATATACAATTTTAAAGATGTCTCCTCTACATACTAGCTTGTAATGTAATGTAGTTTTCCGGAATGAAATATATATGTTTACCACCCTAACATTGGATATTTTTATGAAGCAAGTTATTAATTTAGTGAACTCTGAGTAAATTTTAGCTACCAGTCTACAAATACTTATAATAAAAATGAAAGAATTTACCTATTATTAATTCTGGCAAAGACTTTCTGTCATGCTTCTCAATAACCATTTAATTTTAGATATATATTGTATATGGAGACCAAACTATCATTATTTAAATATAATAATGTAAGTTATATTATTTTATTAATCTTATTTTACAATGATAATTATTTTATTGAATTTTTTTAAGCTACAAATAGTATGTGTTTGCACAAAACATGTTATTCTGTTTTGTTTGGTGAAGTTTCATTATTTTCAATATATTGAATATAAAATTTTAACTCATTCATGAACATTTTCTTATTTCATAAATTAATATGTTTATAAATTTTATATTGAACATGATACAAGGGTCATTTGATTTAAATCTCCCGTAAAAGAATGTTCACCAAACATGTCCCCAATCAAACTTGTGAGAGAACACCTTCTCATCATTTTTTTTATATTTTTTATCAAACCCTGCCGATCAAAGTCCTCAGAGAACACCAATCAAATTTGCTCCTCGCCAATTTTTTTAGTATCACTAAGCCTATCCAAGACAATCCAACTCCTTAAAGAACACCTATTGAATTTGCACCTCACCATTTTTTTGGTATCACTGACCACGCCTCTCAAGAAACTTCCTACCCTGACATGTTAGAGGGCATCGATGAGTTTAACACTTTAAGACAGCAGTTGATGAACAATCACAGGTACCGAGAAGATGAACCCTACCGCATAAGACCAGAGTTTCGACCTCATTCCATGTACAATGGAGCTCTGGTTAGAGCCGTCTTCAGTGCCATGGGGTTTCTGAAGGGGGAGAAGATGATCCCCACCAAAGAAAATATACAGAACTTCCTTCGACACAGTGATATTCAAAATCATCGTGTGATCAATGTCGAGGAAGCTCTGGATCATGCCAACAAGCATAACGACGTACTCACGCAGGAACTAGGGGAACAAAATCTCTATATCAAGAGGTATTCGTAGCTGTGGCAATGTGTGAATCCTGGAGGAGGCCAAACTGACCAGTACTCTGATGCTACTTGGGATGCAGTCGAGAAGGTTCTAAGTTCGGTTATGGCCGTGTAAAAGTTCTTCTTGCTAAAAGTTGGTGATCCAAGAGAGTTTGTTGTTTTCTTTTAAGCCAAAATTTTATTGTTTGAGTGACATAAAGCATTTGATCTAGATGTTATTTGATCTAAAAATATCAAGTTCTTTTTTTTTTTTTGTTATGGAAAGGATGATCGTCCTTGTCATGCTATTTGATCGTCCTTTTCTTTGGGGGATTTGCAATATCTAAGATATTAAATATTTAAAAAAAATAGATTATCAATTAAAATTTATAGATGCTTGACATATTGAAATATGTTATGTTATATAAGATTATAAGTTGATATAGATATCATATCATATCTTAATCGAATATTTAGAAATTATGGTAATTACGTTAAATATTTTTGTGTGATAAATATATGTGAAGTCTTTGTTGAGAACATAGCGAAAATTGAAAGTACTCAAAATCATATAAGAATGTCAACCAAGTCAATAATGTATCTCCGGTCAACCAAAATACATCTCAAACCAATCAAACTAGAACACCTATCAAATTGGCTCCTCACAATTTTTTTGTAACCCTTCTGAAACTTATCAAAATCCTCCGAGAACACCTATCAAATTTGCTCCTCACCAATTTTTTGGTGATCTAACCCTTCCCAAGACAATCAAACTCTTCAAAGAACACCTGTCCAATTTGCTCCTCACCATTATTTTGGTATCACTGACCCTCTGATGATTCCAGACTCTCCAGAAAATCCCATCCCTGACATGTTCGAGGGCATCAGTGGCGGTGCCACATGAGGACACTTGGGGGCACGTGCCTCTGCAACTTTTAAAAGAACAAATTTTCTTTTGTGGGTCCCACGTGTATTATTAACAAGTGTCCCCAGCTGAAACTATCTGATTATTATTTTTATGTGTTGATCTTCCCAAATACCCGATCCAAAAGTACTTCTCTCGTCTCTCGGTTCCACCTTCCACGGCTTCAAGACATGTTTTGTTAAAGAAATTTATGGTCCTGGCTCGGCCAATGGAGGGCATGGATGAGTTTAACACTTTAAGATGGTGGTTGATGTACAGGTACCGCGAAGATGAACCCTACCGCATAAGACCGGAGTTTCGACCTCGTTCCAAGTACAACGGAGCTCTGGTTAGAGCCGTCTTCAGTGCCATCGAGTTTCTGAAGGGGGAGAAGATGATTCCCACCAAAGAAAATATACAGAACTTCCTTCGACACAGTGATATTCCAAATCATCACGTGATCAATGTCGACGAAGCTCTGGATCATGCCATCGAGCATAACGACGTACTCATGCAGGAACTGGGGGAACAACGTCTCTATATCAAGAGGTATTCGTACCTCTGGCAATGTGTGAATCCTGAAGGAGGCCAAACTGATCAGTACTCTGATGCTACCTGGGACGCCGTAGAGAAGTTTCTAAGTTCCACTAATATATGGCCTTGTAAAAATGCTTCTTGCTGGAAGCAGGTGATTTTTGCACACCAACTCCTGTCTTGTTACTTTTTGGCATGATTTTTAAGATTCTTTTAAAAATATAGGTTCATAATATATTTTTTTTGTGAATAAAAGTCTGAAGTTTAAACTTTTATTAAAATAATATATAAAAAGACATTATGGTATTATGTAGGAACCTCAAAATGCGTGTATATAAATCACGAGGACGGAGGGGTTAATATATTCATAAATTTGAAATTCAGGTACGAAGCAGCTCTAGTACTGAAGAATTCATGTTTGCCTCGCCTTTCTCTGGGGACGGTAATACAAATTTTCAACATGGTGGTTGCCAACGGGTGGATTAAGATATATGGGGACGGACCCTATTCCATCAGTGTGACCCAAGAAGTGTTGAAGTGATTTAAGACAGTTTGTTGTTTTCTTTTATGCCAAAATTTTATTGTTTGAGTGACAGAAAGCATTTCCAAATGTTATCTGGTCTAAAAATATCAAGTTTGTTTTGTTTTTTTTTTTTTTTTTTTAAGAAAAGGAGATAATTCAATAAATAATGGCCATAATCAAGTTAGCCCGCAAGGGTTGGTTCAGCTGGTTAATGAGAGGACATGTATTCTCTTGGTCACAGGTTCGACTCCCGAAGGGAGCAAAATTTGTGATTATGCCTCCTGGATCAGAGCCTGTCGCGCTTAGGTGCGGTTTACCTTGGTTCACGTTTGCAGGCTATTGCGTGAGCTCTGTGCGGTTTACCTTGGTTCACGTAGTTTGCAGGCTATTGCGTGAGCTCGTGGGTTTACCCAGTGCGCACCCGAAGGGTAGCGGCTGCGGGTTCCTACGTTAAAAAAATAAAATAAAAAAAAAAGAATGATCAAGTTGAACAAACATAGAAAAAATTTGGTTCACGTAGTTTGCAGGCTATTGCGTGAGCTCGTGGGCTATTGCGTGAGCTCGTGGGTTTACCCAGTGCGCACCCGAAGGGTAGCGGCTGCGGGTTCCTACGTTAAAAAAATAAAATAAAAAAAAAAGAATGATCAAGTTGAACAAACATAGAAAAAATTTGGTTCACGTAGTTTCGTGAGCTCGTGGGTTTACCCAGTGCGCACCCGAAGGGTAGCGGCTGCGGGTTCCTACGTTAAAAAAATAAAATAAAATAAAAAGAATGATCAAGTTGAACAAACATAGAAAAAATTAACATGCCGAGCTCGTGGGTTTACCCATGCGTGTCTTCCTACCTAAGATGAGACAAATAAGCTATGTTAGTTTTTATATAGAGATCTTGAAAATATTTTATAAACTTATATGTTCATAATTTCTACATAAAACATGATATAGAGGTCATTTGATTTAAATCTCTCCCAGAAGATAAGAACGTCAGAAAGTAGTACTTATAGTATTATACAAAGAAACGGCCCAAGCCAACAAAGAATATTATAAATTATGATTAAATCAATCTCTCGCCGATCAACCAAGTAGTACTAATAATATTTTATAAATTATGATTAAATCAATCTCTCGCCGATCAACCAAGTAGTACTAATAATATTATAAAAAAAACGGTCCCACACCAACAAAAGATATAATAAATTATGATTAAAATTTAATATATGTCATTTTGCTTGATATTAGAAAAAAATTATGATTTGATAAATAAATATTCAAACTTGGTGTATAAATTATTCTTAGATGGGTTAGATTCAAGAACTAATTTTAAATTTTTAGAAGAAAAAAATATATCATATTTTATGACTTTTTTGATCGGGTTTATTTTAATTTTTTTTAAATTATTAAATATAAGAGCAGATACTTGTCTTGAAAACAGAAAATAATAATTAAAATGAAATGAAACTCACAAGTGGTCGCATTGGACTATTCTTATTCTTCATAAATAAGTAACTAGATGTATTCATAAAAATAAAACACAATTATATACTTTCTTGTTAAATTATTTTATTTTATTATTAAAAAATAAGAAAGTCAAATGAGAATTTTAGCCGAATTCTTTACTCATTTTCAGGGTTATTTAACGAACTAGAAATTTAGATTTCCTTTTTAGTACTAGAAAATTCTAAAACCATATTTCAAAGTAAATTTTAGCATTTTTAATGATATAATATTTATATTTTATTTTCAATCATTTAATACATGTAATATCCCGCTGGGACATAGGGCAAACTAGTTTTACTAAAACTAAAACCTGTGTAACGAACAAACCAAAAATGGCTTCAAGAACCGACGGTGTCCAGATCGTCAACATATGTCTCGATAAGAGGAGACCAATAAACATATATATAATCCTGAAATATAAATTAAGAAAAGATTAATAGTTTTAAATCACCAGAGATAAGATTACTTCTTTACTCATCTTTTCCCTCCTGCACCGTTTGATAAGTTAAGCTGCTTAAAAAGTCGTTGATAAAGATATGAACCATATTTGTCTCGCTTGATAATCTAGAAAATTGCTTTAGTGGTAAGTGGGGTTTACTTGTGTTATCTTCTATAAAAAGAAAAAATATTTATATGTCAATTTCTTTTTTTCCCTGTCATGCACTTGCAGAGAAAGTTTATACACTTTTGCATTACTAGGTCGCGGAAAATGTACGAGAAAAGATCCAGAGATAAGCACAAAGTATGCATAGATTGTGGATTTGAGTCCATGACTCGCGAACGAAAGTCCTGTGGACGGTTTCTTTTTACTTGGGACTCGCTTCTTTTCTCATTTCTTCGAATATTGAGTATGAAAATTTTCGTTTTGGGATAAAAAGAGAGGGTGTGTTTTTCTTTTATTTCCCTTGTTTTGGATAAAAATTGCGTATTTATAATTTCTTTATGTGGTTAAGGTAACGAGTAGCGCCGATCGAGAATATGACAATCAATCAATTATTATGATCGGCGCTTATACCCTAATTTTATATTCTTATATCCTCACTTCTCATACTCTAATTTCTATTTAATTAGTAATTGAATGCATCAAAGTTTTTCTTAATTAAACCAGAATTAGGTTATAAAAAAGTGAGGATATACTTTTCACTTATCCCACGCGTTTGAGAAAGAATCACGCAATACTACTCGTATATTTAATGTATTCAAAACAAATTTAGAACGCAAAATCACAATGTCAATTTTTGTTTATGGTATGATTGGAGAATTAATTAAATGCGCCTTGTTTTTTGTCATGCGCAAAGATCAAGAATAGCAAATGTATTTCATGTTTAATCCAGAAAAAGTTAATATGCGTAGAACTATAATTAATTCAATTAATATTTGTCAAAAAACATTCACTCCCTCAATAGGGTTGAAGAATATAAAATGATCATAGTAAATTTTTTATGTACCGTATAAAATTTTGAATAACTAATAATTTATTATGATACTTTCATGAAATATTAAGGTCTTTGACAGACACTTAACTAATATTGTATCAGAAAACTGAGTTTCGAGTAATTTCAAGTACGAGTAGTTCATCCGATCTTTGATTCAAATAAATAAAATATTGAAAATTGATCGGGATATTAAATCCAGAAAAGAGACCAACCACGTAGTGACCCACTCTTCTGTCCAAATAAATGGATCGAGGGATAATAAGTGGGAAAATATATTTTTATTTGATAAATAACTTTTCTAATCATCAGGGTTTCGAATCGAGCAATTTGGACTTGAACTTGTTCGTCTCGGCTTGGCTCGCCTTGAACTCATATACGAAACAAGCTCTAATATGGGATTGTACTTGATTAGTTAAATGATTTGTGTCCGGTTCGACTCGGCTCGACACGAAATTGAACTCAAACTTGCTTAATTATAATAAAGTTTTAGAATGTTATCATACATATATATATATATATGAATTATGATTTTTAATTTTTTTATTAATTTTGTGGTTGGACTCCTGAGTTTACTCAGCTTGGCTTGATTTGCTCGCATGTAGACTTTAGTGGTAGGATTAATAGATGAGTCGGGTTCGACTTTTAGCTCATTTAGTTAAATGATCCGACAGACTTAACTCATTTAAATGTATGATTAAATTCATATGACTGATAGTTGGCTTGACTCAATTTGAATTTTAAAGTAAATGTAACAAACTGTATAAGAATCGAGGATTAAAATGTTTCCTATGCAAGTATAAAAAACCTAAATCGTAAGTATCGGTCGTTGACCTAATACCAATCAGCATTCGTCATTATTAGATTGAATATATTGATCACTACTTTTTGACTATCAGAATTAGAAAAATCCTATTTTCATGATTTAGGCTGCTCTCATTTCGCTCGCCGCTACTACGGGGCAAAAGCCCGTTTCTTGTAGTGCCAATTCATATAATATACTATTAGTACCATTATTGGCCAGTAGTCGTGACGATTACACGATGAAAGTCCCTAAAAATATATACACATATGACATATATGGGATGTGTTATATAAATATGAAATAAGCATACGTCACGCTAAATCTAGCACCAATTAGATCCATTGATGTATTAAAAATATAAGTTCCTAGGGTCTTGCAAGAAACAATTGATAGAGAAGTGGGGCAGCGTTTTCTTGTGATAATTGAGTTGATTTTGTGTATAAATTATTGTCTCTATCTTTTTGGACTTGCATTGCCAAAAGAATAAAATAACTTTTCAAAGGGATGCCACATGATAATATATTCAAAATATGTGTTAGTATTTTGGTAGTACAAGTTTCTAGTAGTAGTAATTGAATTGCATGTTTATGGATATGGTTAGTTAAGGGCAGTTCTAGATTTAGGATGATCCATCCCTATCATTACTGACACCATACTTGCAACAACATACAAACACAGCAATAAACACATTTCACAAGATCTTGCAGAGACAGAGTATCTCTCTCTGTGTTTTATGTGCTGCTGATCTCTCTCTCTGTGTTTCATGTGTTGCTGATCTCTCTCTCTCTCTCTCTCTCTCTCCCCCCCTCCCTCCCTCTCTCTCCATATTTCTCTCCCCCCCCCATCTCTCTCTGTGTGTTTTATGTGTTGCTGACCTCTCTTCTCTCTCCCCCTCCCTCTCTCCCTATCCCTCTCTCCCCCATCTCTCTCTGTGTGTTTTATGTCTTTCTGATCATTCATGAATCTTGATTAATATATATTGTTGGGTCAACCATATTTTTGTCTGTCATCAAGATTGATGAAAACGGAAGAGGTGACCACAGATGAATGGAGCTGGGAGGAGAACAAGCTGTTTGAGCTAGCAGTGGCTGTCACTGACGATTCGAAGCCGAATCGATGGGAGACTGTGGCAGCCATGGTTGGTGGCAACAAGAGTGTTGCTGATGTTTACAGTCATTATGTTTTACTATTGAAAGATTTGGAGTTGATTGAGTCAGGAAAATTGGATCATAAATTTACTGACTGTGGCACAAGTTACATTTCTGAACAAGAACAAGATCACAAGTACTTGCCTCTGTCTTTAATGCAGAATCTCCAATTGTTTTGAAACAATCTGTCCTTGTGTAGTTGTGTTCTTTCTGATTTTTTATCAAGGCCACAAATTTAGCTGTGTGCAAATTAGTGTTAGGCTTTGATGGAGTACTTATTTTTGTAAAAACAGATTGAATTTATATTATATGTGTTTCTGTTGGTGAGTGCTTCTTATTATAGTCTTAGTAGGTGCCAAGTTAGTTTCAGAATAACCTTGTATACTATTTGTCAATGTCAGAAATATTATATTTTCGGTTGTTTCTTTTAATCGAGCTGATGCAAGATGAGCTTGCATCAAAAGGACATGTTTTGGCAATTACTCGTTTAGGGTTTCAGTCTGGAAAGACAACATGTTTTTATAGTTACTTACATCGTGACAAGAGGTCGAGGGTTCCAATCTCAGTGAAGGCAAGATGCGCCCGACTATTCTAGATAATATATTACTGGAATTAAGGTTCCAAACTCAATGTCTGACCTATCTTGCAAAATGCATAAACTTTGCACAACACCTGGTATCAAATCGGGATCTTAGGCCGCCTTAAAAGCATTGTCATTAGGTAAATCTCTTTCTGGCGGAAACTCAAAAAAGTTTGTCCTGGCTCAATATAAGATTTACTTGGTTCTATTTGACACAGCAACAAGAATAGCTACAACAGAAAACGTACCATGCCAGCCTAGGTGACCGTGAAAAACCTTCGGTGACAACTAGGTAGAGGAGGAAGATAACTAGAGCCTCTGGGGACCTTCAGTGACAGCTGCAAAAAGATTTTTCAGCACCTTGCAAAAAGACGGTCTTTTCTTCTACTACACCTATAACATTCTCAAACAGCTAGGACATTGCAATTGCATATTCACTTGCCCAATAAAGTGATCTCGTTCTTTTCAACTATATTTACCGGGAAGCACCACCAGTTCATCGAATATAATTACACTCGTCTGATCAAGCGAGGCGGGGGGGGGGGGGGACCCTAAAGCATATCACTCTAGCATAAAATGCAAGAAAGGACGACAAAAGGTCCATCATGGACTGCTACAAAAATTTGGTTTAAACTAAAGGCACAAATGTATGAAATCTAACTATAGTAGAGACCCAACTAGACTTTCAAACAATCATAAATCATTCACTCAATTTATGACCACCACTAGAAAAGCACCAGAAAATAGTATCACTACTTCCCTACAAGTATCAGCTTGAATATATCCAAGTAATGACTGAATATTGATTTTAAATTCATGGTATTGGGAAGAGAATGGGCCATAAATCATTTCCAAAGTCAATCAATTTAGCATATAATGCAAGAAAAAAGACGAAAACATCTCACATTCTTGGTTGTACCAACAAAGGCTACAGTACAAGGATTCGATTTTCATATAAATAAGCAAAGGATTACATCTCATCATTTTGAATCCCATACGCCCTTTCCTTTGGCTTCCCTTCCTATTCATGGAAATTTTGGATCAACTCCTTCACTTGGAGCTAACTTTTTTCGCTCCACAGGTATGGGTGTCATTCAGTTTCCTTACCACAAATTGCTTCGAGGTAGCCAATTTTGATGCACAAATTTCCCAAGGACATCCCTCACCCTTACACTTGGCACTAAATTGTTTGCTATTGTTTTCAGTTTTAATGCATGAGAAACCTCGTGCTACAGAATACTTGCGTAAAGCATCACGAAAGTCATTGACACTACTAAATTGTTGCTCGACCCCCGTAAGGCTATTCTCCCAGAATTTGGCAAGTCTGAACCGCTCGCTCTCCTTGGAATTTTTCAGCATCTCCGACTCTGAATAAACAGCTAACTCATTCAGAGGTTCACATCCTGGACGAGACAATACATCACTATGGAGAACTGGACCAACACCATTCACCCGTTCAGGAAGAGACAGTACATCACTACGGGGAACTTGATCAGCACCATTCACCCGTTCAGGACGAGACAGTACATCACTACGGGGAACTTGATCAGCACCATTCACCCGCTCAGGACGAGACAGTACATCACTAGGGGGAACTTGATCCACTCCACTGACCCTTTCAGGACAAGGCAGTACTATACTACGAGAAACTTGATCAACACCAATGACCCTCTCAGGACGAGGCAGTACATCACTACGGGGAACTTGATCAGCTCCACTGACCCGTTCAGGATGAGACAGTACAATACTATGGGGAACTTGATCAACACCAATGACCCGTTCAGGACAAGACAGAACATCACTACGGGGAATGACAGTCTCCACAGTTGTACCCTTGGATCTACAACAATAAAACATATTTACACATATATTCAGTAGTGTTCTCTGAAGGAAACATAAAAAATCAACTAACTTTTGTTAAAACATTTAACTACATGGCATGTTATAGTCCTTGAGGATCCAAAAATTTTTTTTTTTAAGAGAACACATAAATGAAAAGGGTGTAAATACCTTATGCCGGGAATAGTTAACACATCACTAGGGCCATTATTTGAATTGGTGAATACATAAACATCCACCGTTGTAGAATCCTCATAGAATTCAAGCATGTTCCGTATGTCTTTGTCACTTGCAATTGTCACAAGGTTATTACTTGTATTAGGCAGCAAATACTTGAGAGCAATAGAACCAGGATCAAATTTCCACATATCTGCCATCTCGGACTTCAATTCGTCAAAACGAGTGTTTTCATTAACACCGATTGCATAAGCATCCCCACCCATGTATGCCAATGAACCATCCTCGGACATCATAAGCTTAGCACCAGACCGACACACAAGTATATGCTTTCTTTTCGGCATTATATCAAATTTAACAAATCCTTGACAACAACAAAAGTCTAATGTCCCTTAATTCCTTTCAAAAAATCTAAAATACTTAAATTTCATCAAATATGCAGCCAGATTGAAACTTCAATATACAAATTTAACAAGTCAACATGATAAATATAGGCAGATACACTTTCCGCATAGCATCACTATCATTATAAAACCCAAAATTGAAATTTTATACAATTATATTCCATTATAGTGGTTTTGCTAATTAAACTCAGATAAAGCTCAAATTTTTACAACATTGGATTTCTTGAATTACTGAGAGCATATCACATTCTTGAATATAGCATCATTAACCCCATTAAACTCAAATTTTGATTTTGCTAATCAAACTCATATAAAGGTCAAATTTTTACCACATGGGTTTTCTTAAGTTACTTCTAACATAATGAATTCCTCAATACACTTCCGATAGAATCATTATCCCCATAAAACTCAAATTTCCGATTATTTTTTTTAATATTTTTTTTTTTTTTGGTTTTGCTAATCAAACTCACATAAAGCTCAGATTTTTACCATATACTCACTGAAAACACCTCAAAATCTAATCAAATGTCCACTTTTGTAATGAATTCAAGACCCAATTGAGATTCTTGAGAGCTAAAACTTAGATGAATAGAACTCACATAAAGCACAGAATTTTACCACATGGGTAGTCTTGAATCACTAAAAACACAACAAAATCATATCAAATGCCCACTTTTGTAATGAAGTCAAGACCCAATTGAGATTCTTGAGAGCTCAGACTTGGATAAATAAAAATCACATAAAGCTCAAAATTTTACCACATGAGTAGTCGCGAATCACTAAAAACACATCAAATTATATCAAATGCCCACTTTTGTAATGAATTCAAGACGCAATTCAGATTCTTGAAAGCTCAAACAAAGATAAATCAAAGAGAAGAAAGAACAGATGAAACTAAAAAAAATTAAGTGAAGATACAAAAGATACGAGCTTTTTACAAACCTGAAGGTGAAGTCAAAAGACTGAAATCACAGCCAAGAGAAACATGAATCAAACTGTGAATTTTTGTTTTATAATTGGAATTTGATTCGATGGGCTGCTTGCCCCAACCCTTTTCAGTATGATTTTATTTTTTTCCCCAAGAGCCAAGAGGGGTAAACCGAATAAAGCATACGTGGCGCTGTTTCAGGTTAATCTGGTTTTAACCGAATTTCACAAATTATTTTATAACTATTGAAAAAAGCCGCGCTTCGCGGCCGCGTGATAAATTTTGATATGAATCGTATTATAATACCATAGAAATTATTTTGAGTCATCTTTCTGTTAAACATATCACAAATAAAAAATATTATAATTGGTATAAAAATTTGTTTAAGTGGCCATACTTTCAAACACAATACTAATAATAAAATTAGTTTGAACCTCCTTCCCGTCAAACACAATATTAATCCATAATTATTGTTTTTATGATAAAATTAAATACTATAATTTAGATCAAAATTAGTTTGAGCCGCTCTCTTATCAAACACAATACCAATAACAAAACATTATAATTTAGATATCAGTTTGAGTTGCCTTACTGTCAAACACATACTAATAAAAATTATTCTAATTATGATAAAATTAAAGATTATAATTGGACAAAAACTATTTTGAACTGTGGTCCCGTTTTAACAAAAATATATATTATAACATAGATAAAAAATTATTTTAGCCACTTTCTCGTCAAACATAATACTAATAGAAAATTTATTATTATTTAGATAAAAATTAGTTTGGGCCGCCTCCCGTGCCCGTCAAACACAATACTAATTAACATTATCATAAAATCAATATATGATTCCTATTTTATATGTATTATTTTATATGTTAATTATTTTTATTTTTTGACTCCTTTTATTAGTTTAAAATTATTATTCTTTTATGGTTCTAATACTTTTGGTATTAGTTTTTTAATGATTATTATCTTTACAATCCTTTATTTTCTATTCGAAATTTAAGAAAATTATAAGACTAAATCGGAAATAAAAATTGTATGTATTACCTTACAAATCTTAAATATAAATTATATTTTATCTATGATTATTAGTTTAAATATATATAATCTTATTACTTTTGGCATTCCTAAATAATAAAAAAATTGTATTACCTCTAGAATTCGAAAAAAAAAAAATTGTATTAACTTTTGGAATCCTTCAAGTTGATTTTTTAAATTATAACTATAATTGGATAAAAATTATTTTGAACTGTGGTACCGTTTAAAAAAACAAATATTATAACATAGATAAAAAATTATATTAGCCACTAACCCGTCAAACATAATACTAATAGAAAATTTATTATTATTTAAATAAAAATTGGTTTGGGCCACCTCCCGTGCCCGTCAAACGCAATACTAATCAAGAATCATTTACATTATTATAAAATCAATATATATTTCCTATTTTATATATCCTATTTTTTTGTTAATTATGTTTATTTTATGATTCCTATTTATTACTTAAAAATTATTGCTCTTTTATGGTTCTAATTTTTTTGCTATTAGTGTTTTTTAATGATTATTATCTTTGCAATCCTTTATTTTCTATACGAAATTTTAAAAAAATTATAAGACTAAATTAATAATAAAAATTGTACGTATTACCTTACAAATCTTAAATATAAATTGTATTTTATATGTGATTGTTAGTTTAAATAAATATAATCCTACTCTTTTTAGGATAACTAAATAAGAAAAGAATTGTATTATCTTTAGAATCCAAAAAAAAAAGAATTGTATTAACTTTTGGAATCTTTGAACCTGATTTTTTAAACATAATCCTATTTCTTTTAGGGATTACTAAATAAGAAAAGAATGGTGTCATCTTTAAAATTCAATAAAAAATATCAAATAAAAAAAATAATCCTATTTCTTTTAGGATTATTAAATAAGAAAGGAATTGTGTCATCTTTATATTTCAATAAAAATATTAAATAAAAAAGAAAAGAATTGTATCATCTTTAGAATTCAATTCAATAAGAAAAGAATTGTATCACCTTTAGAATTCTTAAACATGATTTTTTGAATTATAACTATATTTTCTATCTGAAATTTAAGAAAAATTAGAAGACTGAATCGAGCAATTCTAGAGACGCCCGCATTCTCCTTTATATATATATATTGATAGTATTCATATACTTCGATGTCTGCTATTTTTTTAATTATTTTATATTAGTTGACACGTATTTTAAGATACAAATAAAATATGATTTCATAATTTTTTCTTTTAAATTTAATTTAGAAGAAAAAAATAATTAAAATAATTCATGAAATTATATATTATTATAAGAATCTTAAAATATGTGTCAAGTTCTCGGACCTCGTTCCCAAGATAAATAAGTTAGGGATGCGAATATATTTATATTAATAACTTATTTTAATAATTGTTGAAGATATTCTTAATAACATCTTAATCAAATATAAAACACTTAATTTAAAATTATTTTTATCAATTAAGTTTTAAGTATCCAACGATCTACCAAAATTAGCTTAAAAGTCTTGATATGTATTATGTATTTGGCTATTGCTTGGGCACATGGTAAGACTAACATTTATGAAATTGGAGGGTTTTGATTGGTTTGGTTATTGTAATTGTAGGGGTCCATCATTATTAAAGATGATAACCCAATAGAAATCATCCAAATTCATAAATCTTGGTGCTTTAGGTATATGATAAAATAATATGTCTTTTAATTTTTAATTTGTATAATATATTTAAATATCAGTGGGAATTCAATCAATTTGACAAAAAATTGATGTAGAACTTTTAATAATTTATAATGGATGAAGGTAGAGTAATAGAGGAAATTTTATAATTTAAAGGAGTTCAGAGACTAAGAATTTGAAGAAATTTCGGAATTTGGATAGTGATGGCCAGATGCAGACCCTTTGTTTTTCCCCTAATAACTTTCCCCATCACTGCATGCTGCACCTTTGTTTTTTCTGTTTCCTGGCCATTTGTCGGGAAATTTTTCAATAACTTTTGCATGCTGCACTAAAATAAAAATCTCGTTTTGCTCATGACATTGTTAATGTCATTAGATAATAAAAAAACAACGGTAGCTATCTTTTCAAAGGCCTGCAAGATTTTGCATTGCCATTGAATCCTATGTTTTCATAAGAACATAAGTTGGGTTTTAAATTTGAGTCCGCGGACCACAGAGAATAACATCATATTCTTCGAACTAGACTCGAACCCGGAAAACAATGATATATGAGTCTAAAAGTAAATATGAAATTCAAGTATTTATTATCTGCATTCACTTACTAACTTGAGCCAGACTCGAACCCGGAAAACAATGATATACGAGTCTAAAAGTAAATATGAAATTCTAAGTATCTACCATATCTGCATTCAGTTACTAACTTGAATTTGTAAGCGCGTCCATCTCACTGAAGCAACCATCCATGAACTATGTGCTTCAAAGTAACACGAAACATCGACTGAAACATACGATGTGTGAACCATGTTGCGGAAACTGTGACACAAAGGCCGTGTCCAGATAAACAGAACTGAAGTGCTGTCTGTCTGCTAGGAACAAGTTATACTCTGCATTGTTTTCCAAATGCAACTTGTGTTCACTTCACTTCTGTTTTATGCATCATGAAATTTGCATAGTGTTAAAAAGTTTGGACAATCTCACTAGTGTTTAGTGAATCTAAAATGTGTTTGTTTTTTACCTCTTCTCAGTACATTCTTAAAGTTTAATTGGACAGTAAGTGTATATATTTAAGGCAAAAGGCATACAGAAAAAATTTATATTTGATGGGACTTCTTCCTATACCTATGAATTTCATTGGACCCGGAAATGATATAATGGAAGAATCCGTCAGGTCTTCCAACATCAATAGATTGTCTTCCAAAAGGAAAAAAAGATCTCTGAGAGTTGTTTCCTGAATCCGAATGTCCAAGTGAAAAAAACGCCTCACTCCATGTCATTGTAACTCAAAATGGTGCCAAGCAAGATTCTATGTTTTGACCTGATCAATCATCCTACTTCAACTCTGTTGACATTTACCTTAACAGTATACTCTACGATCCGAAAATGCCTTCGACTAAAATTTTTAGATTCGCATATAAATTAGTTATACTGGTATTGAAATTTTTGTCAAGTGTCTAGCCTTAGGCCACCTGGGCAGGCTGGCATGAGGAAACTGAGATACTGTTCCAGGCACTATGGAATCATCATTTCGGCCATTTATTATTTGAAATGGCGTGATCAATTTTTTGTTTTTTGTCTGATATATTTGTTGCATAAGGAAATCAAAGATATAATAAAAAGACTTGTCACGCGAGATGATGCTGATCTGCAGATTAAGAAGAAAGGATTGTCTGATATCAGCAGTTGAATTATAATGGTTTCCAGCTTTTTCTTGTTGTCGCTTGTTTTGTCTGCAGGCCTAATAGTTTTGGCTCCTATAAAATCCATGCGCGGATTGTTTATCATTACTATCAACTTCGAGCTTCTTAGCCTCCTGACTAGAAGGAAGCAAAGCACAGTTGGTTAATAGTACCAGCATTGATAGCATGGCCAATGATGTTAGTGAAGAAATGAGTGGAACCTCCACAGCCCATGTCCTGGATAAAGGGGTGGAAAGAAGTTCTGGTGCTAATGATTCAAAAGAAAAGGAGAGCGCCAATATAGTACCATTTCATAAGCTCTTTTCATTTGCAGATTCTTTTGATGTTATGCTGATGATATTCGGTATCATTGGCTCTGTTGGCAATGGAGTGAGCATGCCCTTGATGGTTGTCCTTTACGGGGAATTGGCTGATTCTTTCGGACAGAATCAAGATAATGTTGATGTAGTCCAGGTGGTTTCCAGGGTAAGTAATACTGATCCTACATGCACAATGTCCACCTTCAGTTGAAATCTTTATTCCAATTAATCATCTTACCACTGAATCAGGTATCGCTGAAATTTGTCTATCTTGGAGTGGGAACTGGTGTAGCTTCATTTCTCCGTAAGTGAATTTCACATTAATTTTCAGTGTAGAAGCTGTATGCATTCAAGTTTAAACTCATATATGAAATACATTCTTCGTTTGTGTTTGTCAGAGGTGGCTTGCTGGATTATAACCGGAGAGAGACAGGCTTCCAGGATAAGGAAATTATACCTTCAAAATATATTAAGACAGGATATTACCTTCTTTGATATGGAAACTAATACAGGAGAAGTTATTGGAAGAATGTCTGGTGATACCGTTCTCATACAAGACGCCATGGGCGAAAAGGTAAGAACTTCTAAAGATTACAATAACCAGCTAGCTTCCCAGGAAGGAAACAATTAGTTTCTGAAGGTGTTGTGTTTAGACCATTCGGTGATCAAGAGGAAAATCCTTTTGTATTTTGAGAAATAACATTCATCATTTTGCTATAGGTTGGGAAATTCATACAAATGATGACATCCTTTGTTGGAGGCTATTTTGTAGCTTTCTTCAAGGGATGGCTCCTTACACTAGTCCTGATGAGTTCTATTCCACCGATCGTGATGGCTGGTGGAATGGTGTCCCATGTTAGCTCCAGGATGTCTACTCGTGGACAAGATGCTTATACAAGAGCAGCAAAAATTGTGGAACAAACAATTGGATCAATAAGAACGGTATTTTCTCATCCATGAATTAAGTTTAAACATGAAAAAACTCAACATTGAGTTTCAGCTATGCAACTGTCAGTTGTCTTACAATTATAACTTTTTCCTGCGTTTTTTTTTTTTGTTGAATATTTTGTAGGTTGTTTCTTTTACCGGAGAGAGACAAGCTGTGGTAAACTACAACAAATCTCTTACAAAAGCTTATAAATCAGGTGTTCACGAAGGCTTTGCTTCTGGACTAGGACTAGGCACAGTTATGTCTGTTGCATTCTGCAGTTTTGCAATGGCTGTCTGGTTTGGTGCAAAGCTGGTTATTGAAAAAGGCTATTCAGGGGGTACTGTGATTACTGTCATTATTGCTGTTCTTAATGGAGCTATGTAAGATGTTCTAATCTTATCAATCATTCCAATATGACACTAGTGACAGTTTTAGCTTTAGATATGTATATTCTATCGTGCAAGTATTGAGATATTGTGTAACTGTTTGTTCATAGGTCACTTGGGCAGGCTTTTCCTTGCATAAATGCATTTGCAGCAGGTAGAGCTGCGGCTTTCAAGATGTTTGAAACTATAAATAGGAGACCAGATATAGATCCGTATGATACTCGAGGGAAAACATTAGATGACATTCAAGGAGATATAGAGTTGAGAGATGTCCACTTTAGTTATCCAGCAAGGCCAGATGAGCATATATTTAGTGGATTCTCCCTTGCCATCCCCAGAGGGACTACTGCAGCTTTAGTTGGACAAAGTGGAAGTGGAAAGTCTACCGTGATAAGTCTGATAGAGAGATTTTACGATCCACAAGGCGGTGAGGTTCTTATAGACGGAACAAATCTTAAAGATTTTCAGCTAAAATGGATTAGAGAAAAAATTGGCCTTGTTAGTCAAGAACCTGTTTTGTTTACATCTAGCATTAAGGACAACATTGCTTATGGCAAGGATGGTGCAACTGATGAGGAGATCAGAGCAGCATGTGAGCTAGCAAATGCTGCTAAATTCATTGATAAATTACCTCAGGTTTGGATTATATCCATATGATTTCTTTACTTTAATCGATGATAGCTTCAACTGACCCCTGAATGCATTAATAGGGACTGGACACCATGGTAGGTGAGCATGGAACTCAGCTTTCTGGTGGACAAAAGCAGAGAGTGGCCATAGCCAGAGCGATCCTTAAGGACCCGCGAATCCTACTTCTTGATGAAGCAACTAGTGCACTTGATGCAGAATCTGAGAGAATTGTGCAAGAGGCACTGGACAGGATAATGGTTAACAGAACCACTGTCATCGTGGCACATCGCTTGAGCACAGTGAAAAATGCTGATATGATTGCAGTGATCCATCTAGGGAAGATGGTTGAAAAAGGTAAAATCCAAGATCACAATATTCAGTTGATACTTCACAATTTTTGTGGTTGAACTCAAGAAAGACAAAGAAGTGTTGAATTGTTTCTAATGTTGTTTTGCTGATCATTCAGGCAGCCATGCTGAATTACTTGAAAATACTGAAGGGCCATACTCTCAGCTTATAAAATTGCAAGAAGTGAGCAATAAAGGTGTTCGTGACCGTGAAAAGACAGACATTGGTACAGGAAGTGGTAGAGCTTCAAGTCAAAGGATGTACAGTTCCATCAGTAGGGTATCTTCTGGTGTAGGGAGTGGTAGTAGCCGTCGTTCATTCACTCTATCATTTCGTTTACCCGGAGGTCTTACTGAAATCACAATAGGAGAACCAGAACCTAAACCTGAACCTGAACCTAAAGACCCGAACCAGAAAACAAGTCCAGAAGTTCCCCTCAGAAGGCTGGCATATCTCAACAAACCTGAGATTCCTGTCCTGTGTCTAGGATCACTAGCTGCTATCATTAACGGTGTTACATATCCTATATTCAGTGTGCTAATTTCAGCCACTGTTAGAATCTTATACGAGCCACCTCATGAATTGAGCAAGGACTCGAAATTCTGGGCCCTGATGTTTGTAGCCCTTGGAGTGGCATCATTTATCACATATCCAGCACAAGCATACTTTTTTGCTGTGGCTGGATGTAAATTAATAAAAAGGATCAGATCTTTGTGCTTCGAGAAGGTGGCAAGCATGGAAGTAGGATGGTTCGACAAGCCTGAGCACTCAAGCGGAGCAATTGGTTCAAGGCTTTCTACAGATGCAACTTTCGTACGTGCTTTAGTTGGCGACAGACTTGGACAATGGGTTCAGGATGGAGCTTCAGCTGTTTCTGGTTTAATTGTTGCTTTTGTCGCGTGTTGGCAGCTGGCATTCATCATCCTAGCTTTGCTACCCTTGGTAGCACTTAATGGTTATGTTCAGACAATGTTCTTTTCAGGGTTCAGTTCAGATGCAAAGGTTTGTTAAGTACTCAAACATTATAATTATCTCCAGAAAAAGGTTTATACAGAATCTCAGACTTCTGTTTTTTCGTGTTCCAAATCTTAATCATCTACAGGCAATGTACGAGGACGCGAGCCAACTTGCAACTGATGCAGTTGGGAGTATCAGAACAGTTGCTTCTTTCTGTGCTGAAGAGAAAGTAATCGAATTGTACACGAAGAAATGTGAAGGTCCAAAGAAGAGTGGGATCAGGCAAGGAGTGATTAGTGGATCAGGGTTCGGCATATCTTCAGGCGCTCTATTTTTCGTTTGGGCAGTTAGCTTTTATGCCGGAGCACATTTTGTTGCACAAGGGATAACAACATTTGAAAAAGTTTATCGCGTAAGAACCTATATTTTCCACCCTTTTGTAAGCTAATCGTGTCTAAATGTAGATGATCCGACAATCGTGTGCTGTTTACTTGCCTCACAGGTATTCTTCGCGCTGACGTTTTGTGCTATCAGTATTTCTCAATCAAGTTCCGTGGCATCGGACTCATACAAAGCTAGAACAGCTGCTGCATCTATTTTTGCAATCATAGAGAGAAAGTCGGAAATAGACCCGAATGAAGAATCTGGTGTTACATTACCAAATGTAAATGGAGACATTCAGTTACACCATGTCAGCTTCACGTATCCAACTCGGCCTGATGTTCAGATTCTGCGAGACCTTAGCTTGACAATTCGAAGTGGCAAGGCAAGATATTCCTACTTACAAGACTTTGGTTGTGTCGAAATCCAAATATTCATTAGTATGCTTCTGTCGATGTTGTTTTGCAGACGGTTGCTTTAGTTGGAGAAAGCGGAAGTGGAAAATCAACTGTAATTGCGCTTCTGGAAAGATTTTATGATCATAATGGAGGTAACATCACACTTGATGGGGTCGAGATACGAACCTTACAAGTAAAGTGGTTAAGGCAGCAGATGGGGCTTGTCAGCCAAGAACCAGCCTTGTTCAACGATACGATTAGAAGCAACATTGCTTACGGTAAGGGTGGAGATGCCACTGAAGCTGAAATTATAGCTGCAGCAGAGAAAGCCAATGCTCATCAGTTCATAAGTGGATTGCAACAGGTTAGATTAACACACACTGCGTCGTCTGAGTGTGATATACTGGGTTCGTTTGGTTTTCAGGTTTAGCATTCTCTCCTATACGATCTGATTCAATGCTATTATGATGTAAACTTGTAGGGATATGATACCGTAGTAGGGGAGAGAGGAATACAGCTATCCGGGGGGCAGAAGCAGCGTATTGCCATTGCTCGTGCCATAGTCAAGAGCCCGAAGATACTACTTCTAGACGAAGCTACGAGTGCTTTAGACGCTGAATCAGAGAGAGTTGTACAAGATGCACTGGACCAGGTGATGGTGAACCGGACAACAGTAGTAGTAGCTCATCGCTTATCGACGATCAAGGGGGCAGATGTGATTGCTGTGGTTAAAAATGGAGTTGTGGTGGAGAGAGGTAGACACGAGAAATTGATCAGCATCACAGATGGTTTTTATGCATCTTTGGTTGCACTCCACACTAGCAACACCAGGGAGGAGATAAACTGAGAAACTGGTTGTTTGTAAATTGCTTCTTGTTTGAAGCAGTTGTAATATCTATTTTCTTTCTTCTGTGTGTTTCTAGTGTTAGTTGTAATAACTATAAATATATCATATCCAACCGTTTAATATCATCCTAGCCTCCTTCTTGTGTTACCTAGGCTCAGCTAAAAATAGATTGTCTGAAATGGATACGTGTCCAAATGTCAGATTCGACAATATTTTAGTCCTAAAATAAGTGTCAACGTGTCCGTACGATGTTCGAAAGTCAAGACAGAGATATTTGAGGCGATCGTTCGAAAGTCAAGACAGAGATATTTGAGGCAAATTTAAGAGTCAAGTAACATAGCTCCCATGTAGCTTTACTATCTTCTAGAACTTTTAAATACAAATTTGCAAAAAAAAAAAATGCAAGAAGTTGAAAAACACGTATTCCACTAAATTTGTCTTTCGATAAAGAAGTATCAAGTATACGGTACAACATGAAGCTACCCCAAGAACTATTTCGCAAAGTTTTTTTTACTAATCACTCGTCATCACTTTCATCACTATATGAAACAAGACCACTCAAACTACTATTGACAACAGGACTGGATTTATCACCATTGCTGTTTGTTGAAGGCGTGACTCGGCCAATATCAGTTCTTGCAATCTCAACAGATTTTGATGGATTGTCCACGTCGACCTTTGCTTTCTTTGCTTGTGGCTTAACTTTTATAATCATACCTAAAGGAGGATTCTTCTTTCCAATAAGCTTTTTGGGTTCCTACAAAGAGCTTAGCTAATCAGTATTAACACTACCTTACAAGTACAAACTAATCTAAGTACCACTGCTCCACAATCAGTCATGTCACTAGTGCCATGTTAACTGTGAATGCCCTTAAACGGGTATCTCAGCAGAACTCACGTCATTGGACCTTATGACCTTACTTAATTTACAATATCTTAAATAGAAAAATAACTTATACAGTACCAGACTAAACCTCGCAAACAAATCATCACTATTTAAAGTCCATGCATGCAGCATAGATATCATCTGAATGAGTGAAAAACTGAAAATTAAAATCAAGAGAAAATCTAACCTGAACCTTTGGGACAGGGGGTGCTTCCTTAATTTCATGGACAACGACAGATTGTGCATCAACAGCTGCCTGAAAATGGTCACAAAAGTATAGAAGGAAAAGAACCAACATTAGCTTCTAAAATCTGAACTATGTACAACAAATGAAGTATAGTGAGGAGATCTGACTGTAAACATGATACCTCATGTAAGATGTACATTACTGTAATAATAATGGCAAACCTTCGAAATTATTTTCATTGCCATTACAACAAAAGGAGTTACTTATTTGTTGAGACAAAATCACTATAGGGTTTGCACAACAGGTGGTGCTAAAGATTGGCTAGTCAAAGGCACAAGAAGAAATCAATACAACACGCTTATGCAATTTAATATGTGCCCAAGTATGAAAAGACCACTAAAATATCCCCTCCAACAAATAAGCTACATTACAATACTCTCTCAGGTCCCAAAAATAAGGTACTTTAAAATTTAAATTTCTTTCATGTGATTCTAAGGGCTTTCCAACCTACTCAAAATTAGTTCTTTTCAATTTTATTTTATTGGATTAAAACATAAATTTTAAATATTTGTAAATATAAAATATATATAGATCAAGACATGTTTCCAAAGCAATTGAAGTACGTGTCAACCTTATATTTGGGACCTGGACGAGTAATAAACGCTAATTTACACCATAACATGACTAATTCTGAATTGAAGGTTACTTTGACCCGCCAATAGATAGTACATGTAGATCATGCAGAGATCTAGCAACTTCACATACAGGGAATACAAGCTGAAAATCATATATACACGAGTCTTTGCAAGTACGCGCTAAATCAGAATTAAAACTATAAGATACAAGATAATTATACCTGAAATCTTTGCAGCTGTTCCGCCTCTTCATCTGCCATTTGCCTTTCATATTCTCTCCTTGACTAAATAACAACCCAAGTTTAGCAACAAAAGAGTACAGAGATGACAATATGAGCAGGCATGAAAACTGAGCAGTTTCAAATTATTCACTCTATGTAAAGAAAAAAAGAAAACCAAGAATTATCTGTTAGAGCAAAGGTACTACCGGAGGAAATTATGAAATTTACAAGGAAAAACTATTAGCAATGAGATTTGAGCAAGGAAGTAAGGAACAGCAAATCTGAGTACACCTTATTAATGATCTCTTTGATCAAAGAAACTATCTCTTTATTTCACAAACAGATATATTATTACTTGTGGTGTTTATCACATCTCAGTATAACCAAGCAGATACTATTTCAGTGTACACATCTTGCAAATACTGACTACAACGATAAATCATTCTTAAAATTAATATATTATTGAGGCAGAAATTTTTATGGTGCACCAAACACTTGAAATAAACATACAAGATATACGATGCATTACACAAGAGCCAAGTAAAATATCTGTGAAAAAATGTATAAACTATCCACACACACACACACACACACACATATATATATCTTTACTTTAAGATGGAGTTGAATATGCATGCAGCACTAGTATTTCGGCACTAGTATTTCGGCAAAGCATAAAATCCACATTTAAATTAATATATAGGAAGGCAAAGGGCCTGCTCAAGAACTGCATAAATGGCAAAACTACCAAAGACTGCAAATATCATCCCCAGAAGAACAGAACAATCAATTTTAGTGACCTCATTTATATGCAAGACTAATCAATGAGTAAGAATTACAAGAAAAATATAATCTCACCATCTCTAGTCTATCAAGAAACTCAGTTTCATCTTCATCTAAAGCCTTTGGAGGTCCTGCAAAGATATGATTCCCTTAGATAACTATGTTTTATCAATATAGAAACAAGGGCTATTTAATATCCTGCATTCCTATAGTCCTATACAACAAAATCGATACAGTTTATGGAGGACTATGTTACTTACTGTGTTTGAATCTTTCATTGAATTCCGCATCTTTTTTGTCTTTATTCTCCTTTAGGACCTATATATTTGCAAATTCACAAAAAAATGTAAGCGATATCGATACAAACCAAGTGTTGTCAACCTAAGAGTAACTGCTAAGTGCAATACTGCAATATCTCCAAACAATAGAGAGGCAAGCATCAGAATTTAGATATCAAGCTCAGTGCTCTTTTATCTTTTACGATGTGCATTCAAAAACATTGTTACTAAAGTGTCAAAAGAGGGAAAACAGTTTCACGCATTACTCTTACAAACTTTTTCTAGGGTAAGATAACAAGAAATTAAGAAACTCAAGCATTATTCCAGATGCTATACACAGTGTAGAGTCGTGATCTACTCAAGCTAGGCTGGTAACTTGTAAAACAGAATTTGACTCCGCAAGAATCAAGCTCGAGCAGTGTGATTAGTTTATAAAGCCCACTCTAAGTTTCAAACTACTCGACTCGGAAGCCTAAACAAGCCATTTTCCTTTCCCGATAGGTCGATTACAAAATTCAAATACTCATGCACACATGCCTACACCAAGGCAAGGCTTTATCGCAATATTACTTAGAGGAGTGATTATCCACCAGGCTAGTTATTCGTCAATTTGTCACCAATTAAAGTTTCTCCACTCTTTCAAAGCTACAAATTTATAGCTCGGTCAAGCTCGAGCCTAAACTCCTTAGTCTGAGCTCAACAATTCCATTCCCCCCGGTTACACACCGACAAACACATACATTATACATTACCAACATAATTCAACAAAAAGAACAAATCTTGAAAAACAACAAAACCAAAAGACAACACAATCCAAAAACACAGAATTGTCTAAACCTCGAAAAGGGGTCTATCTCTCTGAGCAGTACCATCTTCAAGCCTAGCCCCCCTTGTTCTTTTAGCTTCTTCTAACTGCACCCATCAATTAAACACATCAAGAATCATCAAAATACAAAATTTGATTAGGGTTCTTGAAAAATTAGAAGATGGATCAATATATAATAAATATGTGAATGAGTATGTATATTAAAAGGTACCTGATCTTCGGAAATAAAATTCATAAGGCGTATGGGAGGAGGAAGCCCATCGTCTGCCATGGCTTTTGCGTACTTGCTCTGAGTCTCGGACAATTTTTGAAGGAAGATGATCTTAAAATATACTCATATTTAATAAAAATATATGATGGGCTTATATGTAATAAAATAATAATATTTGAATCCTGGCAGAAAAACTTATATTGAATTATTTTATAGATCAAGCCATCAAGGTTTCAATTCTAAAATACTCGATTTATTGCTATTAATCTTCATAAAATATATTGTCAATAAATATATTGTCAATTATATCATGATATAATTAAAAATAATTAATTTATTAAAAAATATATGATAAATCTTAAATGGGTATTGTCAGGGAACGTTTAACCAACACACTGCTTCTCAGTCGTTGGATCATCGATCCAACGGCTGGGATAAAAGAAAAAAATTTAATCGATCCGCGCATATTTTCAGCGAAAGGCACCGGATCCGCGGTTATATTACGCGGATAGCCGCGGTTATTATACGCGGATTGATCTATACATACCGATCTCGATCTCCCTTCATCCTCTGTTCTTGCCCATCACTGCTGAGCCGGCGACGGAGATCGAAACGAAGCCGGAGTGGGTGAATCCGTGTATGTATATATTGATGTGATTATGGTCGACTGCTTGAAAACGGAGGCTGTTAATGGTGGTGGTTTGCGTTGATTTCGCGGCAGCAATATATCGCCGGAGCTGTGGGTACGGGGCTGAAAGAAGGATGAAGTGGGTTCAAAGCTTGTAGTCACGATTGATTGGGGGTTGAACAGGCTGGTGGTGTGTTATGAACAGAGGATAAGGAAAAGTGGCTGTTGCAATCGGTGGTGGTGAGTTGGTGTCGCAGGAGAGATGAGTTGGATCTTGGAGTTTTGATGTATCCGCGTAAAAATAACGCGGAACCCCTGCTATCTGCGTATAATATGCGCGGAATGTTAAAAAAATTTCCTTTTGTCCCAGCCGTTGGATCGTCGATCCAACGGCTGGGAAACAGATTGTTACATAACTGTTCCCTGACAACTGATTGTCAGGGAACAGGACCCATCTTAAATTAGTAAATTAACCAATTATTTTCAATTTTTGATTTTTATAATTTGTTTTAATCAGTATTGTAAAAGCGCAAATCAGATATAATCAGCGGAATCATTATCGAGCAATTAATCAAAACATTAATTAGATATATAAAAAATAATATAATAATATTTAATTTATTTAACCTGTTATATTAGTTTTAAAGAGCAATACGTATAATTGATTAACTTTAGAAGAAATTAGATCAGTTCATGTTTGAACTCGGTTGGATAACCGAGTGGTGGGTATATCCTCTGTTATCCCGAAAATTTCGGATTTGACGCTGACTTACCTAAAGAATTATTAGAATTATGTAAAGCATATAAGCATGTATTGTCAAAAAAGAAGGTTCAAGTTTAAAAAGCACTGTATATAATAAAAATGAGTTTTTTCATACAATACTAAAATTTTATTTTAATTCCGACCGATCGTCAAGAATCTGTATATTATTTAACAGGTTACGGCATGCATAGCTAGCGAACTAGACCCAATAAAGAAAAGCATAATAACCTGAACATAAAATCAAGAAAAAACTTCATTGCTAAGGGATGCAGTGGTGTAGAGACCTCCTGAGACTTGCCAAGAAGAGCTGGCTTCCCTTTCTTTGAATGGGCCTATAAAATGCATTCCCCTTGTATCAGTAGCTTCTTCTTCACATAAACTTGCAATTCCATTGTGGATTTTATACTGAGAATGATTGATAGATTGTTTCCAACTTACTAAGAAAAGAGTTTAAGGAGCACTTGAACATCTTTGAGGGTTGCTACGTACGGGCAAGTCTGATTTGAAAATGGAGGCAACAGGGGCAATATGTAGTAATATCATCTATGTTCAAGACCACTTTTGTGAATGCAAGAAGCTGAGGATGTGCAGGTGCAAGAAGCATTGGTAGTACTTGATATGAACCATGGTCCTATCAAATATGATGATATTAACAAGTACCCTCTTCGAATCTAGAAATCGAAAGCCAAATTTTGAGAGATAAACAGGCTTAAAAGTACTTGAGGATGAGAATGACAAGCACTCTGCTAGTTGTATTTGTCATCTGCACTTTGCTTTATTTTCAGAGTAAAATGTAGGATGTGTATTTGAAGTTTTCAAATTATGCAACTTGTGTATCTGTTGTTTGAGAATTGCAAAATGTGTATCTTAAGTTAATAAAATGTGTGCATTTTGTGTACAACCGTCAACTTCATTTAACACCGTTAGTGGAGGGTATTTTTGAAATACATGATGTGTATGATGTGTATCTAAGGATTCAAAATGATGCAACTTGTGTACGTGAAGTTTTAAGTAAAAATAAAAAACAGAGCCGAAATTGTCAAAAACTGGATAGTCATGTGTTTTAATTTTCAAAAGAACATGTTACATAGTGTTGCGGTTAGATAAAAAATCACTACAAAATATAACATGATATGACGTTTTAGAGGGTGAAATAAAAATAGTATCCAGGCCTTCAAATGCTAAACGATCTGGTGTTAAGAAGTAAAAAAAGAAAAATGAATAACACACCATCTAACGTTTTAACGTTTGGATTGTAAAATGATATTTGGGGCCATTTTTTCCGGTAGTGATATTTGAGGCCGTATCCTCGAAAATTGTCCAAACACCCCTTTTGTCACAACAATATTTTACTAACTTTTGCATAGTAAGTTGGTACACTTTAATAGTAGTAAAGATCTCATCTTGCTTATCACATTGTTACTCAGATAATAAAAAAAAATCAACAGACATCCATCTTTCCACAGGCCTGCAGGACTTTGAAAAGGCATTTAATCATGCGTTTTCATCTCAGAAACATAAGTTGTGTTGTAAACTCGTGTACCTGAATAAGTAAGGACAGAGGATAAATTAAACTATATTTTAATACTCCGTCGTTCTTGTTGATAAGTGAAAAAAAATCATCTATTATCATTTCAAGCCGGATTGAACTGAGATTCTGCAAATTAAATATATGGGTCCTGGTCTTGGTCCTGGCATACGTATATTAGGAACTTTTATTATAATCCTGTCCAACGATAAAAAAGCGTTGGACGTATTAAAACTTTGATTATAATCCTGGACACTAGATATTCATCCGACGGCCAGAAAGCTGTATGTTGGTTAAGAGATGTCATGGACCACGACCTAAATATATATGCTTTATGATTCCTATGATCTCAGCCGAAGAAAACAGTTTGTGCATCCGTGTCTAGGACAAAACATGATACGTGTCCAAATGTTGATACTGAACCCAAATATTTACCATATTTGCATTCAGTTACTGACATGATGGATGCAGTCATGTAAAGCCCACTCCAAGTTTCAAATTACTCGACTCGGAAGCCTAAACAAGCCATTTTTGTCAAGTATCTATTATTCGATCCAACCTCGCGTCAAATTTTTTTCCTTTCCCGATAGGTCAATTACAAAATTCAAATATACATGCACACATGCCTACACCAAGGCAAGGCTTAATCGCAATATTAACAAGAGAAGTGTTTATCCAACAGGCTAGTTATTCGGACATTTGTCACCATCTAAAGTTTCTTCACTCTTTCAAGCCAAATTTTCGTCTACTCAAGTTTCAAAACTACAAATTTATAGCTCGGTCAAGCTCGAGCCCAAACTCTTCAGTCTAAGCTCAACAATACCATTCCCCTCAATTACACATCGACAAACATATACATTATACATTACCAACATAATTCAACAAAAAGAACAAATCTTGAAAACCAACAAAACCAAAAGACAACACAATCAAAAAGCACAGAATCGCTTAAACCTCGAAAAGGGGTCTATCTCTCTGAGCAGTACCATCTTCAAGCCTAGCCCCCCTTGTTCTTTTAGCTTCTTCTAACTGCACCCATCAATCAAACACATCAAGAATCATCAAAGTACAAAATTTGATTAGGGTTCTTGAAAAATTAAAAGATGGATCAATATATAATAAATATGTGAATGAGTATGTATATTAAAAGGTACCTGATCTTCGGAAATAAAATTCATAAGTCGTATGGGAGGAGGAAGCCCATCGTCTGCCATGGCTTTTGCGTACTTGCTCTGAGTCTCGGACAATTTTTTAAGGAAGATGATCTTAAAATATACTCATATTTAATAAAAAATAATTAATATATGTTGGGCTTATATGTAAAATAATAATATTTAAATCCTGGCAGAAAAACTTATATTGAATTATTTTATAGATCAAGCCATCAAGGTTTCAATTCTAAAATACTCGATTTATTGCGATTAATCTTCATAAAATATATTGTTAATAAATATATTGTCAATTATATTCTAATATAATTAAAAATAATTAATTTATTAAAAATATGTGATAAATCTTAAATTAGTAAATTAATCAATTAGTTTCAATTTTCGATTTTTATGATTTGTTTTAATCAATATTGTAAAAGTGAAAATCAGATTTAATCAGTGAAATCATTATCGAGCAATTAATCGAAACATTAATTAGATATATAAAAAAAATATAATAATATTTAATATATTTAATCTATTATACTAGTTATAAAGAGAAATATGTAGAATTGATCGGATTTAGAAGAAATTAGATCAGTTTTGGTAGAATAAAAAACGGTCCAGGTCTCTCACATATATATGTTGTGACTAGTGAGCAGTTTTTCAATCGTCAAATGGGAGAAATTTGTACAACTGTTAAAAAGCGCTATATGTAATAGAAATGGTTTTTTTTTCCATACAGCAGCCAAGAACATGTATATTATTTAACAAGTCTCAGCATACATATACCGGGGACCTCCCAATAAAGAAAAGCATAATTATGGAAACATAAAATGAAGAAAAAACTTCATTGCTAAGGGATGCAGTGGTGTAGAGACCTCCTGGGACTTACCAAGAAGAGCTGGCCTCCTTTCTTTAAATGGGCCTATAAAATGCATTCCTGTATTAGTAGCTGCTTCTTCACATAAACTTGCAATTCCATGGTGGATTTTATACTGAGAATGATTGAGAGATTGTTTCTAACTTACTAAGAAATGAGTTTAAGGAGCACTTGAACATCTTTGCCGGTTGCTACGTAAGGGTAAGTCTGATGAGCAAATGGAGGCAACATGAGCAATATGTAGCAATATCATCTATGTTCAAGACTATCTTTTGTGAATGCAAGAAGCCGAGGATGTGCAGGACCTGCAGGTGCAAGAAGCATTGGTAGTACTTGATATGAACCATGGTCCTATCAAATATGATGATATTGACAAGTACCCTCTTCCAATCTAGAAATCGAAAGCCAAATTTTGAGAGATAAACAGGCTTAAAAGTACTTGAGGATGAGAATGACAAGCACTCTGCTAGTTGTATTTGTCATCTGCACTTTGCTTTATTTTCAGAGTAAAATGTAGGATGTGTATTTGAAGTTTTCAAATTATGCAACTTGTGTATCTGTTGTTTGAGAATTGCAAAATGTGTATCTTAAGTTAATAAAATGTGTGCATTTTGTGTACAACCGTTAACTTCATTTAACACCGTTAGTGGAGGGTATTTTTGAAATACATGATGTGTATGATGTGTATCTAAGGATTCAAAATGATGCAACTTGTGTACGTGAAGTTTGAAGTAAAAATAAAAAACAGAGCCGAAATTGTCAAAAACTGGATAGTCCAGTGTTTTGATTTTCAAAAGAACATGTTACATTGTGTTGCGGTTAGATCTAAAAATCACTACAAAATATAACATGATATGACGTTTTAGAGGGTGAAATAAAAATAGTATCCAGGCCTTCAAATGCTAAACGATCTGGCGTTAAGAAGTAAAAAAGGAAAAATGAATAACACACCATCTAACGTTTTAACGTTTGGATTGTAAAATGATATTTGGGGGCATTTTTTCCGGTAATGATATTTGAGGCCGTATCCTCGAAAATTGTCCAAACACTCCTTTTTGTCACAACAATATTTTACTAACTTTTGCATAGTAAGTTGGTACACTTTAATAGTAGTAAAGATCTCATCTTGCTTATCACATTGTTACTCAGATAATTAAAAAAAATCAACAGACATCTATCTTTCCACAGGCCTGCAGGACTTTGAAAAGGCATTTAATCATGCGTTTTCATCTCAGAAACATAAGTTGTGTTGTAAACTCGTGTACCTGAATAAGGAAGGACAGAGGATAAATTAAACGAGTATATTTTAATACTTCGTCGTTCTTGTTGATAAGTGAAAAAAAATCATCTATTATCATTTCAAGCCGGATTGAACTGAGATTCTGCAAATTAAATATATGGGTCCTGGTCTTGGTCCTGGCATACGTATATTAGGAACTTTTATTATAATCCTGTCCAACGGTTAAAAAGCGTTGGACGTATTAAAATTTTTATTATAATCCTGGACACTGGATATTCATCCGACGGCCAGAAAGCTGTATGTTGGTTATAATGTCATGGACCAGGACCTAAATATATATGCTTTATGATTCCTATGAACTCAGCCGAAGAAAACAGTTTGCGCATCCGTGTCTAGGACAAACCATGATACGTGTCCAAATGTCGATACTGAACTCAAATATTTACCATATTTGCATTCAGTTACTAACATGATGGATGCAGTCATGTAGAGTGTACTTCAGAGGCTACCTTCATCCAGTGTGGTTGCATCTCGGACCAAAAAACGTGTCCATCTCACTTTTGTGCATGCATTATGTGTTCTAAAGTAGCATAAAACGTCGACGAAACATGCACTTGTAAACCATGTTGAGGAAACTGTCACACAAAGGCCGTGTCCAGAAAAATTGAACAGAAGTGCTACTGTCTGTTAAGAACTCTAACTAAATTGCTAATCCAACCAAAAGTTAGTAACTAAACCAATTGCCTATCAACACGTTATGATCTGCATTGTTAATCAAATGCAATTTGTGGTCACCTCACATTCTGCTCTCTGTGTCATGAAAGTTGTATGATATTGTCACAAAGTTTGGACAATCCAAGTAGCAGTTAGCGTTTCTTTAGTCGTATTTTAACCTTTTTACATTACATAAAACCTCCCTAATCTGGAATTTTCGCTTCAGCTACTGCAGCAGGTGAAGTTATTGAAGTTTATTTGACAGTAGTATATGTATCTGAGGTAGAAGGCTTGCAGTATGTTTCAAGGCCAACAAGAGATTCTTTAATGTCAATAAATAAGTGAAGAGGACTTACACATACATTCTTAGGCATTATAATCTTTTGAGTTTTCTTGTTTACGGTGTATTGGCCATTAGTGAAGAGGACTTACACATACATTCTTAGGCATGAATGCAGAACCGACGCTGCACTAGAGATAAAAGCAACAAAGTCTGCAATGAAGATGAATTTCGGATCCATTTCCAAGATATAAGGGAGATTTGTTTTCTGCGAAGAAGAAATAATTGTGAATTTGCTACATCTGGTAAGTTTCCAGCTTCTGAGATAGATAACAGAAATCTGGTCGCAGTGTAGCTTTCGTTGTTTATAGCATACGCTGTTTTTACGTAAAGAGCAGAAAAAATTTCTACGAAAGGGAGTGAAAGTGAAAACGAAGAAATAATTTATAACATTAGCAAGCCTCTTTCAGCACAGACACACACTCTTATAATATACTTTGGAATCATCATTTCGGCCATTGATTATGGATAATGGCTCGATCAGATTCTTGTTTATTGTCTTATATATTTGATATTTAGATTAATAGTCACCCTAAAGAAATATTAAAAAGGCATGTCAAGAAAGATTGAGAAAAAGGATGATCTAATCATCAGTTGAAATTTTCTGATTACTTTAGGCTTTGGTTTTCATCTTTTCTGGTTGTCGTTTCTTTCGTCTGATGGCTTACTAGTTTTGGCTCTTATAAAACTTCATGTGCAGTTTGTTTAGTGTTACTATCAGATTCAAGTATCCTAACCTGCTGACTTGAAGAGAGCAAACGCGGAGTTGGTTAGCAGCACTGATAGCATGGCCAATGATGTTAGCGAAGACATGAGTGGAACCTCCACAGCGCAGGTCCTGGATACAGGGGTGGAAAGAAGTTCCGGTGGGCATGGCTCAAAAGAAAAGGAGAGTACCAATATAGTACCGTTTCATAAGCTCTTTGCATTTGCTGATTCTGTGGATGTTATGCTGATGATATTCGGTATCATTGGCTCTATTGGCAATGGATTGAGCATGCCCTTGATGACTGTCCTTTACGGAGAATTGGCAAATTCTTTCGGACAGAATCAAGACAGAGTTCATGTAATCCAGGTGGTTTCAAAGGTAAGTAACACTGTTTCCACATGCACAATTTCGAGTTTCAATTGAAATCCTTATTCAAGGACAAGTGTTTACCTGTTTAAACTGTTTAAATCAGGTTTCGCTAAAGTTTGTTTATCTGGGACTGGGAACTGGTGTAGCATCATTTCTGCGTAAGTAAATTTCACATTAATTTGCAGTGTAGAACTGCATATGTTGAAGTAGCAGCTGTATGCATTCAAATCTAAACGCAAATATGAAATACCTTCGATTGTGTTTACAGAGGTGGCTTGCTGGATGGTCACCGGAGAGAGACAGGCTTCCAGGATAAGAAAATTATACCTGCAGAATATATTAAGACAAGATATTACCTTCTTTGATATGGAAACGAATACTGGAGAAGTCGTTGGAAGGATGTCTGGCGATACTGTTCTCATACAAGATGCCATGGGTGAGAAGGTAAGAACTTCTAAAGATTACAGTAAGTAGCTAGCTTCCCAGGAAGGGAACAATTAGTTTCTAAACGCGTTGTTTAGACCATTTGGTAATCAAGAGGAAAAAGTAACATTCAACATTTTGCTATAGGTTGGGAAATTTATACAGATGATTACAGGATTCGTTGGAGGCTATTTTGTGGCTTTCTTCAACGGATGGCTCCTTACAGTAGTCCTGATGAGTTCTATTCCACCAATCGTGATGGCTGGTGGAATGATGTCCCTTGTTAGCTCCAAGATGTCTACTCGCGGACAAGATGCGTATGCAAAAGCAGCAACAATTGTGGAACAAACAATTGGATCAATAAGAACGGTATTATCTCATCCGTATTTTGAGTTTAAACATGAAAACTCAACTTTGAGTAGGCTTGCCATTATAAACACTTCTAAAATTTTTGTAGGTTGCTTCTTTTACCGGGGAGAGACAAGCTGTGGTCAACTACAACAAATCTCTTACAAAAGCTTATAAATCAGGTGTTCAGGAAGGCTTTGCTTCTGGACTAGGACTAGGCACAGTTATGTCTGTTGCATTCTGCAGTTATGCAATGGCTGTCTGGTTTGGTGCAAAGCTGGTTATTGAAAAAGGCTATTCCGGGGGTACTGTGATCGTTGTCATTGTTGCTGTTCTTACTGGTGCTATGTAAGAAGTACCTTGATCTGATTAATCATTCTATGATTACTTGTTGTGCTAGTATTGAAATCTTGGGCCAAACTGTCTGTTCACAGGTCTCTTGGGCAGGCGTCTCCTTGCATGAGCGCGTTTGCAGCAGGCAGAGCTGCAGCTTTCAAGATGTTTGAAACTATAAATAGGAGACCAGTTATAGATCCATATGATAAGCGTGGGAAAAAATTAGATGACATTCAAGGCGATATAGAGTTGAGAGATGTCCACTTCAGTTATCCAGCAAGGCCTGATGAGCAAATATTTAGTGGATTCTCCCTGGCCATCCCCAGCGGGACAACTGCAGCTTTGGTTGGACAGAGTGGTAGTGGGAAGTCTACAGTGATAAGTCTGATAGAGAGATTTTACGATCCACAAGGCGGTGAGGTTCTTATAGATGGAACAAATCTGAAGGAATTTCAGCTCAAGTGGATTAGAGAAAAAATTGGGCTTGTTAGTCAAGAACCTGTTTTGTTTTCATCTAGCATAAAGGACAACATTGCTTACGGTAAGGATGGTGCAACTGTTGAGGAGATCAGAGCAGCATGTGAGCTAGCAAATGCTGCTAAGTTCATTGATAAACTACCTCAGGTTAGGAAGCTGATCATAGCTTTTTCTAATTTTTTTTCGGGGAAAATATGTCAACTGACCCTTGAATTTGATAATAGGGACTGGACACCATGGTAGGTGAGCATGGAACTCAGCTTTCTGGTGGACAAAAGCAGAGAGTGGCCATAGCCAGAGCGATTCTTAAGGACCCGCGAATCCTACTTCTTGATGAAGCAACTAGTGCACTTGATGCAGAGTCTGAGAGAATTGTGCAGGAGGCGCTGGACAGGATCATGGTTAACAGAACCACTGTCATTGTGGCACATCGTTTGAGCACAGTGATCAATGCTGATATGATTGCAGTGATCCATCAAGGGAAGATGGTTGAAAAAGGTATAATCCAAAATCACAATTTATGTGGTGGAAATGGTAGAGACAAATAAGTTTTAGCATTGTTTCTAATGTTATTTTGCTGATCAATCAGGCACCCATGTCGAATTACTTGAAAACTCTGAAGGCCCATACTCTCAGCTAATAAAATTGCAAGAAGTGAGCAACAGCCGTGACAAGACTGATGCTGGTGCAGGAAGTGGTAGCGCTTCGAGTCAAAGGATGTACAGTTCCATTAGCAGGGTGTCTTCTGGTGTAGGAAATAGCAGCAGCCGTCGTTCACTCACCCTATCGTTTCGTTTACCCACCGGACATACTGAAATCGTAATAGGAGAACCAGAACCCAAACCTGAACCTGAGCCTAAAGACCCGAACCAGAAAACAAGTCCAGAAGTTCCCCTTAGAAGGCTTGCATATCTTAACAAGCCTGAGATTCCTGCCCTGTTTGCAGGATCTCTAGCTGCTATCGTCAATGGTGTTACATATCCTATATTTGGTGTGCTACTTTCGAGCACTATAAAAATATTATTTGAGGCACCTCATGAATTGAGCAAGGACTCGAAATTCTGGGCCCTGATGTTTGTAGCCCTTGGAACGGTATCATTTGTTGCATATCCAGCACAGTCATACTTTTTTGCTGTGGCCGGTTGTAATTTAATAAAAAGGATCAGATCTTTGTGTTTTGAGAAGGTGGCGAGCATGGAAGTAGGATGGTTCGACAAGCCTGAGAACTCGAGTGGGGCAATTGGTGCTAGACTTTCTACAGATGCAGCCACTGTACGTGCATTAGTTGGTGATAGACTCGGACAACTGGTTCAAGACGGAGCTTCAGCAGTATCTGGTTTAATTATTGCTTTCGTAGCATGTTGGCAGCTGGCTTTTGTCATCCTTGCTTTGATACCCTTGGTAGCAGTTAATGGATATGTTCAGACAATGTTCTTATCAGGGTTCAGTTCAGATGCGAAGGCGATGTACGAGGACGCGAGCCAAGTTGCAACTGATGCAGTTGGGAGTATAAGAACAGTTGCTTCTTTCTGTGCTGAAGAGAAAGTAATCGACTTGTACACGAAGAAATGTGAAGGTCCAAAGAAAAATGGGATCAGGCAAGGAATGATTAGTGGAACAGGGTTCGGCCTATCTTCTGCCTCACTATATTTTGTTTATGCAGTTAGCTTTTACGCTGGAGCGCGTTTTGTTGCACTAGGGATAACAGATTTTGAAAACGTTTATCGTGTAAGAGCCTACATTTTCCACACATTCGTGATTTAAACATGTCAAAGTGCAGATAATTCAACTATTGTGAGACGTTTATTTACCTTGCAGGTTTTCTTTGCACTGACAATGGCTGCTATCAGTATTTCTCAATCAAGTTCCGTGGCATCAGATTCATACAAAGCTAAAGCAGCTGCTGCATCTATTTTTTCAATCCTAGACAGAAAGCCGGAAATAGACCTGAACGAAGAATCAGGTGTTACATTACAGAATGTAAACGGAGATATACAGTTACAGCACATAAGCTTTATGTATCCAACTCGACCTGATGTTCAAATTTTGCGAGACCTTAGCTTGACAATTCGAAGTGGCAAGGCAAGACATTCTTACTTATAAGACTCTGGCTGTGTCCAAATCCATATATTCATTATTATTCTTCTGTTGGTATCATTTTGCAGACAGTTGCTTTAGTTGGAGAAAGTGGAAGTGGAAAATCAACTGTGATTGCACTTCTGGAAAGATTTTATGATCCAAACGCAGGTAATATTACACTTGATGGGATCGAAATACGAACCTTGCAAGTGAAGTGGTTGAGGCAACAGATGGGACTTGTAAGCCAAGAACCAGCCTTGTTCAATGATACGATTAGAAGCAACATTGCTTATGGGAAGGGTGGCGATGCAACTGAAGCTGAAGTTATAGCTGCAGCAGAAAAAGCCAATGCTCATCAGTTCATAAGTGGATTGCAACAGGTTAGAGAAACACACACTGCAAAAAAATATATGCAGGAATTTAAGATGTAATCTGATGCAAACATTGTTTGATGGAAACTTGTAGGGATATGATACCTTAGTAGGGGAGAGAGGCATACAGTTATCTGGTGGGCAGAAGCAGCGTGTTGCCATTGCTCGTGCCATTGTCAAAAGTCCGAAGATACTGCTTCTGGACGAAGCTACAAGCGCTTTAGATGCTGAATCAGAGAGAGTTGTACAAGATGCACTGGACCAGGTGATGTTGAACCGGACAACAGTAGTAGTAGCTCATCGCTTGTCCACAATCAAAGGCGCGGATGTGATTGCTGTGGTTAAAAATGGAGTTGTCGTGGAGAAAGGTAAACACGAGAAATTGATCAGCATCACAGATGGTTTTTATGCATCTTTAGTTGCACTCCACACTAGCAACACAAGGGAAGAGCCTAACTGACTGTTCCTTTGTAAATTGCTTCTTGATTCAAGCAGTGGTAACATGGATTTTCTTTATTCAGTTTGTTCTTAGTGTTTATTGAGATAAGTAGAAAATAAACTATCCAACCATTGAATGTCATCTCAGCCTCCTACACAGCTTTACTATCTTCCAGAACTTTAGATTTAAAAAGAAAATAATAACAATTTACAAAAAGATTGAAAATTACCATATTTTATTAAATTTCTCTTTAGAGAAAAAAGAATCAAGTATACAGTTCAACATGAAGCCACACTAAAAACTATTCCGCAAAGGTTTTTTACTACTCACTCGTCATCACTTTCATTACTGCATTAAAACAGACCAGTCAAAGTACTATTAACAACAGGTCGGGATTTATCATTTTTGCTGTTTGTTGAAGGCGTGACTGTACCAATATCAGTTCTTGCAATCTTAATAGATTCTGATGGTTTCCATGTCCACCTTAGTTTTTTGCTTTTGGCCTAATTATTATCATCATACTTAATGGAGGATTCTTCTAACCAATATACATTATCAACATAATTCACAAAAAGAACAAATCTTGAAAATCAACAAAACCAAAAGAGAAAACCAATCACAAGAAAGTAGAATTGCTTAAACCTCGAAAAGGGGTCTATCTCTCTGAGCAGTACCATCTTCAAGCCTAGCCCCTCTTGTTCTTTTAGCTTCTTCTAACTGCACCCATCAATCAAACACATCAAGAATCACTAAAATTAATTTATAATAAAATGTTAACTATTCTTGAAAAATCAAGAGAGGGGTGATTATACAAAAACACAAATGTATATGAAAGATACCTGATCTTCGGAAATAAAATTCATAAGGCGTATCTGCCATGGCGTTTTTTCTTGCTAAAAAAAGATGATCTTAAAATATGGGACTAGTATTTTTCGGAGAAAATTTAGATATATATTTTTGATAAATATCATCTTAATTAAATTATTTATGTTTTCGGTACAAGTTTGGTACCGGATAGCTAATTTTGTAATTATACTGTTAACAATGTATGAGATTTTTAAAGTTAAACATAAAATATGTATAAATTAAAGTTTTAATTAATTTTGAAAAATATTTTACTGATTTGTTGATTAGAATTTGATTTGATAAAAAATTCTCAATTTATTGAAAAAATTTCTGATAAATCTTTAATAAATCATGTATCCTGTATTGATAGGTCAATCGGTAAATTTTTATGGACTATTTGAATTTATGTATTTATTTTATTACATACAATGTAAATTACTTTTACAAAACTTTTGCTACAATTATTATTTCATAGGAAACAACTAACTCAAATTCAGTTGAATCATTGTTTGCAGATGGATTCATAAGATCTTTTCTTAATTTTAAATGAAGTTTTAATTTAATCAGTATACAGAACCTTTTCTTTAGCAGACCAGTATATAAAACTTTACAAGCATATTAATTTTATTTAAATTCTTTTAAAAGTGTATAAATTATAATCTTAATCCGTATATACCTAACTCTGACCAAAAAACAGAAGAACATGCAACATTTACAAGACATGACCAACTGACCACTGTATTGTATGTTTAGAAACTTTCTTCAAGCTGAACCAAATTTTAGGGCACAAGGGGGAAATAATTATTTGAGAAGGGAAGCAAAACAATAGTTGGGAAGATCTGGGAAAAGGCGAGAAAACTAAGAAGTTGATTAAGCATAACGTAGATGCAAAAAATTTACAGAATCGTACAAGAAACCAACCACAGGCAACTATAGCCCAGGCTGCCGGGCACATAGAATAGAAACCAACATTATCCTATGGATTAATGTTAACGTATACATTAAATACTACATCTGGTATACAATGCCAGGAGAACAAAGAATGGAGCAACAATCCCCCGTGCTTTATTGCAGCTAGAAGTTACAGAATAGTGATGCAGGTTGTTTCCTTATTGTCAGACATCTAATGTAATTTTTCGAGTCAACTAGTCCATACAACCAACTCCACTGCCACTTTGGCTGCCCGATGATGTCTCCAGGTTCTGTTCAGAAATTAAAGAAATTAGTGCAGAAGTATAGAAGCAGACCTTATTTGCTAGGATGAAATCTTTGAATGTCTCCAATTAGATGCACAGAGTGAAATTGTTGCTTAAATATATAGAAAGTTATTGATATGTGTGTTTTATGGGTTTCATTTTGGATATTGTTTAAAAAATTAAACAAGGTCTTGGCTGCATATGACTATTATGATTATTATCCATATGCAACTCAAGTAGCAACAGATTCGTCAGTTACATGGTTATAAAGGGGATTACACGGACTAATATTAGTATAACTAGCCCTGATGGTTAATGGAGAGTGATACAAAATTATTCGTGTTTCATAGTTCATGTTTTGGGAAAACAAGAACAATGGAATACAGATGCAATATCTGGAATTCACTTTAAAGCATAGCGCAGATTAAATTTAGATCATTTAGCAGCAAGCACACTGTAAACACACTTTAAACTGTGAAAATGATGTGATATCAGATAGCTACCATCAAGTATAATATACATCATCTTTAGGTATAAACCAAGATCATTGTTTGCTATGCTTGCACAAAATTTGATGACATCCACCTCACCACAACAATTTCTGTAGGTTTTTATATATTATAGAGCTCTCTATTTTAAATTTGGTGCTTTTACCTGTGCTTTGGTCCTGATTTAGAATAAGAAATGCAATAAAAGCTTCATTCTTATACGGTGTGGGACATGTTATATTGTAATTTAAGTAAAAGCAATAAAAAGAGGAGAATCTGCATAGGCATATCTATTTATTGTTGAGCCATCTATATACATAATGGAAGAACAGATGGTCATGAAAAAAATCTGAATGTTTTTAACTTTGTGCTATTATTTGATATCATAAATGCAAAAAACCTCATATGCATTTGCCATTTAGTGGGAAATAGTTATGGCATAAATCAAATGGAAACAAAAGTGAAATGAGTACATTTTACAGCATAACGACATATTTATACTGTCTCAGAGTGAGCTTCATCTATGACCCAAGCAAGTGATGTAGAACAGGGTGAATGGCATAGCGCCTAACAAAGAACCATTTATTATGAATGCACTGAAGTATGAAACTACCTGGGACCTCCCGTCTGAAACTGGGTGAATTATTTTCTGACAGGACATAGTTCATTTATATCATTTTCTGAATAAATTTGAACCTATGACTGAGAGAGTTTCAGAATACTGATCCTGGGCATTCCTAAGAAGTAAGGGCTACGAGTTTCATATTACTAATTCTGGGGCTTCCTGTATAATTATGCACTTCCACATACAAGTGCAAGTTAAGTACTAATTCTACATATCAGTAACAGCCAATTTTGAGGTCAGATTCTAGAAACAAAAGGATATGATTAACCGAAACCACTTGACATACAAGTGCAAGTCTATAGTACTAATTCTGCGTATCAGTAACAGCCAATTTTGAGGTCAGATTCTAGAAATAAAAAGATATGACTAACTGAAACCACTTCACAAGAAACTCAAGAACTAACTGAAGCCTTTCATGCAAGAACATATCATTCCAAACAGAAACCCTTATGAAATATATTATAACTTATATATGTTATGACCCTTACATGAAAAGAAAAGAACTTTACACTCCTGTGTAACCTGTCCAGTTTAGAAAAACCTTTTCGAGGCCTCTGCAACTGCTGCCAACTTTGTAGCATAAAAAGCATTTGGGTGTATTTCTAGTTTTTACACAAAAAAGGGGGAATGAAACCAAAACCCTAACTACAAGAATGATAAATGAGGTCAGGTCATAAACAAATTACATGAGGGTAAAAAAGTATAGGCAGAGGCACGTTAGGTGTCATAAATTTCATTCAAAAATAAACATGAGTAAGATGCAACTCTTATTATAAGTGACCTCCAAAAATTACGCCAGTGTGAATTACAAGTACAAAAAGGAGTAAGAACAATACATACCTTTAACCATCCAACTCTCATCTCTACTTAGGACAACATCTCGCAAGTAAATTTGTTCTGCACAAGCTGATTAACAGCATCACGGAATTTCAAATAATCATCAACTGTGTTGTATACTTGATGAGAAATCCTTGCGTAAGTTGTAATTAGTCCATTCCTATCCCTAACTCCAACCTCGCCATCTTTCAGTCTATGATAATACAATGGAACTTCCACACCAAACTCATTCCTTAAATGAGCCCTCAACTTCTGAGCATGATTATCACTTAAAATCCCCAAAATCGAAGGCACACCAACCATCGCCATACTTGGACACATATCCGCTGGACACCCAAGACTAGTCCCCCAAGCCTCTGCCAACATCCCTGCCATTTCCACAACTGCGTCATGATTCCTCTTCCTGATCCCATCAATCCCACCCTCAAATCTATTAACAAACTCCAAAACCTCCGGAACAACTAACTGCGAACTATAATCCCTCGTCCCAATCCACGAACTCTCAATCGCCAACCCATTCCCATACTCACTACTCACGACTGGATGATGCAAACCATCCGACACCCTCGACTTCCTACAATAAAACAACGCAACCGACGGCGGACAAAACAACCACTTATGCAAATTACTAACATAAAAATCCGCCCCAATATCCCTCACATCAACCTCCACACTCCCAATCGCATGAGCTGCATCCACAAAAACGTACTCAACCCCCTCCTCCCTACAAACCCTAACCATCTCCTTAACCGGCACAACCACACACGGCATTGACGTCACATGATCGATTATCGCTAACCTAATCCTCCTCCCCCCTTCTTTCCCCATCCTAATCCCCTTCCTAAACCTCTCCACAATCTCCTCCCCACTAACCACCGGGAACTTCATCTCCACCACCACCACCTCCCCGCCCGCCCTCTTCACATATGCCTCAATCGACTTCTTCACCGCGTCGAAAGCACAATCAAGAATCACAACCACATCCCCTTTCTCAAACCTCCCCTCACAAAACTCCCAACTCACATGCCTCAACACAATCGCAACAGCAGTAGTCACATTATCAACTATCGAAACTTCGGAAACATCATCAGCATTAATCAATTCTTTAATCATTTTACGAGACCGAAGAACACGAGGTTGCAGCTCAGTATAAAAAAATCTATCAGGCTGCTTAAGAAATTCAAGTTGATACCTTCTCTGAGCTTCGATAATCGAGCCGGGGCAGCTCCCGAAGCTGCCGTTGTTGATTCGAGCCGTTCCCGGGTCGTGGTGCGCGAATTCGGATCGGATCTCGGAGCTTGTGATTAAAGACTGAATCTTTTGCTTCTTTGAGGCGTGATTGTTGTGATTGGAGCCGCCGTTGGTCACAATTACATCGGCGATTTCATCGTCCGCCATTGATGAAGCTCGGAGTGAAAATTAGGGTTTCAAATGTTGTGTGTATAGGTGTAAGTATATATTGATTTGGGGAGGTAGCAGAGTCGTAAATGAATGTATCTTGTTTTAAATTTGAATTTAATATTAGGCATCAAAACAAATTAATAGTTTATCTTATTATCTTAAAATACTTAACAATGATTAGATAATAATAACCCCAACGCTTTATATAAATTTTACTATTGTTGAAATTTTTAGTTCCATGTTGTTAGGAAGACCTGTTTTTACAAATAATTCCAAATTGACATGTTTTTATAATATGATTCAGGATAAAGTAATCTTGGCAATATACGTTATTTATCTTAAAATACTTAACAATGATTAGATAATAATAACCGCAACGCTTTATATAAATTTTATTATTGTTGAAATTTTTAGTTCCATGTTGTTACGAAGGCCTGTTTTTACATATAATTCCAAATTGACATGATTCTATAATATGATTCAAGATAAAGTAATCTTGGCAATATAAGTTATTTATTGATGTAAAATAAATTCTTCTAGATGCTTAACAATAATTAAATATTAACAAGTAATAACTACAAGGCATCTATATAAATTTTATTGTTATAATATTTAGTTTCATTTTGTTGGGAAGATTGTTTTTTACAATAGCTTTAAATTAACATGATTCTATAATGAAGATCAAAGATAAAGTAATTTTGATAATATTATGTTATTTATCGATATAAAATATTTCTTCTCTTGATAATGATTAGATAGTAGTGACTACGCATCTTTATAGATTTTATTGTCAAATTGATATGATCTCATAACGAAGATTCAAGATAAAGTAATTTTAACAAAATTACATTATTTATTGATGTAAAATTAATTTATTGACTTAATCAGACCTGACTTAGAAGAAGTGTTAATGCTTATTATGAAGTTATTTACAAATTATAAAATTAAAATTGTTAATATAATAGCATCTTCAATGGCGTTAGTTTTTTTTTTTTTTTTTTTTGACAGAAAATACACTTGCTCGTATCGATGAAACGCCAATACTCCGAGGAGTTTCTTTCATTCAAAAAAACTTATCATCTAACCAAAAGACATGAAAATGTCTCCGGAAGTTTAGACAATAAGACCTTAATGTCCGAAAAGAAATGTCCCAACTTGTAAGACCACGCTACCTGAAACAAATACAATTCATTAATAATAAGAAAATATAATAAATTTAATAAATAAAATCAATATAATTTATCAAATCAAAAGATGGTAAAAGTGAATGAAGTGATAAATATAAAAATAATTTGACAAAAAAAGATAATATAAAAAAAACAGAAAAAATATATCTAACCAAAGGGGGACCCTTTGGCTAGATATATCACAAGATAAATAATTACTAAGAATAATTAATGATAAAAGTATTAATATATAAAATTGCAATCTTCAAAAAATATTTAAAATTTTAAGTAACAAATTAAATAAAATGTAATAAACAAGCCAACAAAATGGCACTGAATTGCCGTTTATTAGGCCAAGAATATACGCCATCAATCATGGCCACCCATAAATGGTACAAATAAAAGCCAAATCAAGACTGCAAGTCAATATACACCAGTTAACATAATGCATTAAACTCCAATCAATGAGAATTAAAGCATTTAGAGCATATATATACAAGCAATTATTCAAGAAAAAATAAAATTCAAAGATTAACACCAATCAAGTGAGTCAACTTACCATTTAAAAACTAAAATTTAAACTGCAATAACTACTATTAAAGCCAATTTAATTTAATAAAAGAGGCCAAAAACCTTACTAATTTTACAAAGCAAAGCCTTTAATCATGCAATAAAATTAATGAAAATATTTTCAAAATCACGCTAATTGATACTACCATCTTATCATCACCAACCATCACCATATATCATCAAGTCAATAACAGCAAGGATGAACAAATTCTAACTTTGAAGATCATAAAACACAATTGCAAATAAAACTTGTGACTCAAAAAATTGATATGAAAACAAACATATTAACCACCTAATATACATCATAAGTTTGACTACACTTCACCGACATTCTCATCTACCAGATAAATCAAAAAAGATAAAATTATGACATAAACAACACGTACAACAATTGATAATCGCGCACAAATACAAACTTAAAGAGAAAATCCGAATTTCACATCAAAACTTTCAAAAACATAAAGTATTGAATATACTAAGAAAACAAATAGTCACATAAACATGTAAATTGAGAATCGGAAAAAGTACACCTTTGCTTTTGAATGTCGAAATCTTGACATGTAGATCCGTAGATGAGCTCTAACACGACGATTAGATTACATGTGTATCATATTTGTTGGGAAAGAATCACCAGCACTCCTCTTCCCGTTCCATTATCGTGATGCACGATCGGATCTAATTGAAGGGCAACCCTCCACAGAACCGGAGCTAATTGAAGGGCATGAAAGCAGATCGAGATCAAACCCGAAAAAATCAGAATCACGCGGCAGAACTTGCGAATATTGTTTTAATTTTACCTTCATACATAATCGAATCATATCGAATCATAACAAAGTGATTTGTTTGATGTAAAGGCGTAAAAGTTAAAAAATCAATGTGCAAAAAATACCAAAAAAAAGCGGGAGGATGGGTTTGATTAATTCGGGTTCTTCGAGAGTTTGTAGGGCCGGAGAGGTGAGTGTTGAGAGAGGAGAGCTGAGGTGAGAAGTGAGAGGTGAGGTGAGAAGTAGTTGATGCAGATGTTAAATATAAACAAATTGACATTTCTGTTTCTATAACGTAGAATTTATATTCTATTGTAGAAAATATAAAAAGTAAAAATAAACAAAAAACTGCGATCTATTGGAGACTCATAAGACCGATAAGACAGCCAAACAAGATTTAGGTCCAGCGTTTGAGGTCTTTGTCAACTGGACCCTTGCTTATCTTCTTCAACCTCCATTGTTTGTGTTACAATGAAAAATAGTAGAAGACAAAATCCATTCAATGGCGTTAGTTATAATCATTGGCTAAATTAAAACCGTAAGACATTATGTAAAATTTGTTAAACTTCTAAGACCGTGTTTCGATGGTGTTGATTATGTTGGTTGATTATAATTTAAAATTAGTATGTTATTAATATCTAGATTGTATTTTTAAACTTACGGATCTCTCCCAGCAGCCTCTCCTCTCTTCTTCCTCCACTAGGGTTTGTCTTTTTTCACGTAAATCGAGGGGCTTCCACTGGTTTTCTCCAGTGGAAAGCCCCAACCCCTTCATTATCTATCTTTACACTTGTTAATTTCTTTTCAGTAAAACCCAATCTTTTGGGTGTTCGTGTGTCTCTCCTCTTGGAGTGTGTGGTTGTGTCTCTCCTTTTGGAGTGTTTGTTATGTCTTTGTTTAGTCATGATTCGGTTTATTTCGTGTTGGATCTGTTGAAAACGAGTTTATTGATATTTTTAGTGATCTACAAAAACTGTATCGAATCTGGGACGGTGGTGATTATTGCAAGAGCTCACCTTTCACAATCAAATATTGTTCATCATTCACGGGTTTACACTTTCGGCATGTCTATAGCTGGTATCCGGCATGTAGATAGCTGGGGTGCCTTCGGCAAGTCTATAGCTGGTATCCGGCATGTAGATAGCTGGGGTACCACTTCTCCAATCTCGATTTATGCGATTGGTGTTTCTGAACATTGGGCTATCAATAGTTTTTATGTGATATGGTCAATTGCGATGTTACTGTTTCCAAAGATTTTGGTGCAATTTGGATCGCTTGGGATGTCTTTGATTTCGTTCTTAGCTTCAAGAATTTTTGAATTCTATCTGTTAAACGATCAGGAAACAAATCATCTAATTGTTTTTAGCATGCTATTTGTTTTACCACCTGGTTGTATCGACAGTTGGAGGTTTGTCCCGACTGTATTATATTCAAGTTAATGAAATTTTCTTGCATTTGTCAAAAAATATCTAGATTGTTATAAATAGAATATATGAGTTTAATATAGTGATAACTGATGTATAATCTTCCTACAGATTTTTTGCAGACATGTAGGGGTTCGACAAATATAGTCATCCATAAGCAGTTGGCTATAATTATAGATAAAGTATGAGTGTGGTTGGAGTTTGTTTTTTCAAGAGATTGGCTTTTTTTTTTTTTAAATATGTTAACTCAATCTTTAGCTCGTTCTTCATAATCGGAAATGCTCTAATGATAAGATATTATAAATTATCTTCTAAAGTGGTCCTTTATATTTCTGAAAATCAAATTTGAAAAAAGAAAACATGTCACTTAAAAATTAGAATTTTCGCTTAGACTTATAAATCAAAAATCAACTTATAAATTATTCAGACAAATAAAAATTGATTTATAAATTATTTATACAAATGAAGACAAACATTAATATTTGACCTGCTTTTAACATTCATTAATAATTTCTTCATTCTTCAATTGTTGATCTTCCTCGTATGAAAACTCATTTTTCGATCTTCGAATCGTATGGAAACTCATATTTCAATCTTCGAAAGATATATTTGAAATCACATTCTACTTGACAATACTTACTAACGGGTAAGTACCAGTCACCGAACACTTGATTCATTTGTTTTAAGTATTATTGTTCTTTAATCGCAACGCATCTTTTATAATATGTTTGTTGAAATAAATTTCCTTATTTACTTGAAAAAAGATGAATCTTTAAAAAACGATTACAGGTTTTTTTCATATATAAATATAAAGTTTTGCCTACTACTTTATCCCAAAATATAACCAAAACAACCAAAACGTAAAGATAATTTCATTTTGAACAAAGAGTAAGGCTCTGCTCCGGAATTTTTTTAGGAGAGAAAGTAAGTGAATGCAAGTGAAAGTAAACGAAATTTCACTCTCAACCCACTCTTGGAGTGAAATTTTGGAGTAACACTATGTTACAATTGCATCTATTTTCACTTGCTTTGGTCATTTTAAAAATCTCACGAGCACAAATAGGACTTTACTTCCTCTTCACTTATTTTCGTCCCTGTTTACAACTCAGAGCAGGGCGTAAAACTACAGAAGATAATAACATTACATTTCCAACATACTAATGCAGAACACATTACACTTACAATTAAAGAAACATAAAATCAACAACAGATTTAAACCTAAAAGGTTGCCTTTGTTAAGCAAATAACCTGAATACAACTTGGTCGAAGCCTCTGGAGGAATTAATCTTCTAAATGGCAGATTTTTAACCAGGAAATGGGATATGCATGTGCATGTGCATGACTGAGCTTAGATTTGCATCCAGGAGCTTGTTTGTGTAATTATTGGGTCCTCAATGGAGCCTTTTATAGCGTCACGGGCGGTACTATCTCGGTTGTAGCAAGCATATCGATATTGGATGCTTTAAGGTCGTCTCGGGCATCTAGACCACATAACTCTTGATCATTTAAAATATTTCCGATAAGATGATTAATGCCATTTCCTCTATCCTAAATGACATGCAAGAAATCAGCTGTTAACAAATGCATTTTCACTAAGACATCTATATTTAACGATTGAGCAAGCATCCAAGACCACACAGAAAAAAACATTACTACATAATCACCTTTTTTTTTTGGAAGTACATATACCTATAATCATCAAGTTTATATAAAGGTCGTTTAATATTTGATATGTAGCTGAAAACAAATAATTGATAGAAAGAACGCAATACTGCTGAAGTATATATATAACTACCTTCAATGTCTACAATTCTATATAACCACCATCTAGCTCCGAGGTCACACAATTGCTCGATCTGCATACATATAGTTTGCATAGTATTGTCGAAATACAGGTTGCTTCATACATAATCAACGACCTAGTATTTCAAATTAATTCACTCTGATATAACTTATGCAAGTCACCATATTATAGGAAAAGGAAAATTATGAATCCAAACAATCAGTAAAGAAATGCAAGTTCTTCACACAGTATTATGGAGTTTTAGATTTGAATCCCAAAAAAAAATAAAATAGTTTTTCATTATTTTGTGCATTTCTGTCTTATTTCGTTTCAAATGCATTGTTCTCCCTCCAATTTCCACAACTTGTTTAATTCTAATTAGCTTTCAAATAATTCAGTGTTAAAAAATCTAAAATAGTATATATAATATAAAAAAAAAATTATTTACATATATCAGACTGGGGGTGGACCTTAGGAACCCTACTGTGGATCTTAACATATATTATGATGTCATGAACAATGTCTTAGCCCTCCTTTCTGCTAACTATTAATCTAGCTTGGTTAGTAACACATATTACAATGTACGATCTCCCCCTCGCTCTTTTCTGATATATCTTTTGAAGCCATGTCCCTTGTACTGAATTTATTAAGTAGTTTGTGACAGTTGCTTACATATTAAACTATAATAACTCCAATCCTTAACACTTAATGTGTTTATATTTCTCCCTCATTAACACTTACCAGTCCATAACTACAATCCTTGCCAATTACCTAAACTGACATTATATTAAATTGCACTTGGGTAATTACTTAAGCATAACCCTTGTCATTCTTCTACCCTAGAGTTTATCCTCTTCTTTTTGTAAGAGATAATAAGAGGTTTAGACTTTTAATTTCTGTCATGCAAGAACATATTAGAGTACTCTAACTCTTGTATTCAGCTTAGCTATAAAAATATAGCGATCCCTAATTCTGAGGCATAAATCTCTAGCCCTTTGATCAGTTTTACCACTATTCACCTGCACTATGCACTATTCCAATATCAGAGCCTCAACAACACTTCTATTGTTTTATGTTCTTTATATTGCTGGATCTCTATTTAGTATTTACAAATCTTTAAAACAAGAGTGACATTCATTGATAAACTCCTCGTGTAATATGGTTGCATACATATCTAAACATTAGGAGCTTACATTGGAGCCAACAGTTCTGGCTTAATGGTTCTTATCTATAAAACCCATGTGTAGAACTTGAATCAGCTTCAACCAGACCTGAGAAACTTAACTGTTTGGCTAACACTTCTTTTGTCAGCTTCTGACTTTTAAGGCAGAATCAGCTTATTCGTACAGTTTGTGTAAAGAAGTTATAAGCCAACTTATAACTTACAAGCCAGAATCTGAGAATTTAAAAATCTTAACTTCTTACAGTGACTTTTTTTTTTGAAATTTGACTTTACAAAAATGTATGTGATCACTCTTAAGCAATAAGTACTTCTTTTAAGCTAAGCCAAAAGGCCCCATGTAGTAGCAAAATTACTAGGCTCTGTTCTAAACATAAAAGGCGAAATGATTATTTGCTCAGTCATATTGTTCCTTGGTAAGAAAATTAGTTCTGGAAGTGTTTCTTCAGTCACCTAATGATGGCTACAAGTTTAAGATATTCCCATGTATCTTAGCAATCCAATGCTCTGGTCAGTTGCACGGAATCACGACGCGAATTTAATTGAAGAATCTTCTCTCAAAAAGATGATGACTGTGATGTCAAAAAGCAAGAATACAAGCTTATAGGGTAAATTACTGACACACCTTCTTAAGATTTGGAACTTTATGTGCATTGCAGATTATGATCCCTGGTTGATCATATTATAAGCAAAAGCATAGGACTAGATTGGTTATACTTTCAGGGACCCTTAAGGCTTCAAATTCAATTGTAAGTTATTGCCAGTCTTGGTTTAGGTAGTTGCATGGATACTTGCTCGTGGCCCTATGTGCTCCCTCCCATTTTCAGAACTTGTCCAATTATTATATAGCTTTCAAATAATTCAGTGTTAAAAAACTTAAAAATCTATATATAACATACATAAAATAAATTAATTTTAGGAATGCTATCCCCCCCCCCCCCCCCAAAAAAAAAAAGTGAAATTAATCAGGCTTTGGGTATAGTTTAGATTCCATGTGAAAATTTTATGAACCACGCATGAGCTCAAGTGTAGCTGAAATAATTCAAAAGTTTGGTAGTCACCTTAATTCCTAAAGCAATGGCAGTTTTTAACTGGACCAAATCACCCAATCTTAAAGAACCTCGCCTCTTATCCTTCACATAGATCAGGGGTACATTCTTTAAAGAGGCTAAGCTTGGCAAATGCTTTGTCAGCATTTGTGGGTAGCAATCTGAAGCCAATAGTATTGCCTGCATTTTATGGATTGAAAACCTTACAATATTAGGAATCTCAAAGTCTCAGACAATTAAAAAAGAATAACATCATGATGTCACCGTGTGGGATTAATCACATAATGCATTATTTTAGAGAAGAAATACACGAACGAAAGGACCAAAATCACACACAAAAAAAAAGGGTACGAAAGCATTTTTCTAACACATTTTATTATCTTAAGCATAAAAATATGAATCATGTGCATTCAGATTACAGTAGAACAAAATTTCCAATTGAAATATAAGCCCACCAACAACCAAAATCAGGCAAAGGAATAACCTGCAGTCGAGTGTCTTTAATGTTGCCACTTCCAGTCACTGGATTAGAGCTGCCAGCAGTTGAGCACACAGGAGGCATCCTCTCAAGAACCCTGGTTACATCATTGACCCCGATCGAAAACTGCTGCTGTCATCCAAAATAAAATCAATTTCGCCTCAGATACGTGCCAAAACAAAATAAGTAATAGAAACATATACACGGAGATAACCTTGACCCATATCTTATCAGGCAAACCACCATCTAAATTTCTTGCTGACTCTATCTCCCTGTTCACATTCAACCATCAAATCAATCCAAGACTCAAATTTGATCCCAAAACACTCATTATTTATCACCAAAAAAAAAATCACTAAAAAAACAAAAGAATCAATTTTTGATCACAAAAATCATTAAGTAACCAAAAGCCTCAATTTTTATCACTAAATAAAACAAAAATCAAAAGGGTTGGCATAAAGTTACCTCTGAATTGATTTAAGCAGCTGAACAAGATTTTCACCTTCAAAGCAACTGATAACAATCATACAAACACACAATATATCATATTTCTTGGCAACCCATTAATCAAGAAACCATGTAAACAAACACAAAGAGATACAGTTATACTTACATCACTTGTTTTGAATGATGATTAGTGACAGGGTGGGATGATTCTTTCTGGGGTTTTGCTGCTTTTTTATTTTTTCTTCCCATTCTTTTTCAGCAATTTTAAATTTTTGATTTTGATAGCTACTGAATTAGACTTCTAAAACCCTGTTATAAACCCTGTTATTCCTTACAGGCCCTGTGAACTATATTGACCCAATAGATAAAAGGGTCATTCAAAATCTTGGCCCGGCCCAGTTTATATTTTGTGTTTTTCATGGTTAGAGTCACCGGTGCTTTTCATGGTCTGATACTCAGTCCCTGATGGTCACACAAGATACCTCTGCAGTCTGCACAACAAAGAACGCATTTGGCTGAGCCTATGCTCGGTAATTTTAACTTATTGAAGATTCATGAATCATTAGAAATATAATAATAAGATAAAAACAATCTATAAATAATTTTTTGTCTTAATTTTATCAAAAAGAAATTAAAAATATTAATTCATTGAAAAATAACTCAAACTAACTTTTAGTTTTAAATCAATTTTTGACTTATTTTTAATTTTAAGTTAATTTCTAACTTATTAAACAAAATATAACTTTCAGTTCATAGTCAATAATGCCTTAAAATCTGACTCAGCCAACGAGCTCTTTACATCCATGTGAGATGAAAAATATCTGTGTTGTTCTTTATGAAATAACGGTCACAAAATATCTGTGTTGGTTTGAATCGGAAAATAGAAATTAATTTTTAATTGTATTCATTAATTTATATCTACTTACATAGTTGAAAATATCAATGGAAAATTATATATTAAGAGAATATGATAATAAAAAAAATTATACTATAAGTGTGAACTAAATATATTTATTACTATCTTTTTATTTTACTATGTTTTAACAAGCATGAGTAATAATATATTAATATTCCAAACAAAAATATTTGGATCCAATATATTTATAATGTATAGATAAATTTAGAGTAAAGTGCATTTTGTGTACTCCTACTTTACTTAAGACATCATTTTGTAATACTGTAATTTAGAATCGAACACTTGCAATATCAATCTCTGTATTTCATTACACTTTATTGTATTCCATTAATTTGGGTTAACTCGGTTAATAATTTAAGGAGTAAAGTGAATTTTGTGTACTCGCACTTTACTAAAAACATCACTTGCAATACTTTAATTGAAAATTTACAGTAAAGTACGAATACACAAAATGAACTTTAAGTAAAGTGCGAGTACACATACTCTCTAAATATTTAGCGGAGTTAACCCAAATTAACGAAATACAACAAAACATAATGAGATACAAAAATTGATATTGCAAGTACTCGATTTTAAATTATAATATTACAAGTGGTGTCTTGAGTAACGTGCGATTACACAAAATGCAACTTTACTCATAAATTTAAGATTTATAATTTTAATATAAATCTCCAAAATTTTAGTGATTTTAGAGCGGATAATTCTTGGAACAAATATGAAGTCAAAAATCTAAAAAAAAATGTACGGTGGTTGCATTAAAGTCAGTCTAACAAACAGGAACAAGACATTGAGAAGAAACATAGGATTCTAGCATTGGAAACCTTTGCAGTGGAGAGCATGCTAGATTGGGAGGTGTATCTGGTCCTTGTCAAACATTTTTGTTTCAATCTCATTACCATCAATAGCAGCACTACACCGTGTGATAAATAAAATCAACCATAAAAGCGAGTAATAACGGTAGCATATGACATGCTGCTCCTCCAAAAAAGTGTTATAGGAGTTCACACTTAGACTAGGTGGAAATATGGAGGAAAAGCACGCATGGTTATGGAAACCATTTCACCGATCAAAGTCGGATTCTTTTTATAGGCTGGGAATTTTTTAATTGATAAAATGTTATATAATAATTAATTAATTTTTTTAGTAAATTACTGATTTTTAAACCGCAGGAAAAGGTTGATTATACGTGCTTTATTATTAATAAATAAAAAAAGATACACCTGGTTTTATATAACGTTAAATTTTTTGTAATTGATTTGGTACATAGGAGAAAATGACACTAAAATTTGCATTTGAGTCAAAAAAATTATCACACAGAATACGAAAATATAGTAGTACACTATTAATAACGGGTTGAATACAACTTTTCCTTTCAAATACACAAAAATATACGTAATTATTATATTTCTTGATAAAAATTTTATAAGAACATATTGATGTTATTATTAATGTAAAACATGTAAGAGTTTGATGGTTGATATATAGTTCATACATTACAATTGTCAGATTATTTAATCAAATTGATTAGAAATGCTATATTCAATATTTTATATGTCACTATCTATATTTTCATTAAAAATTTAGTTTCATATCCTAGCAACAATTTGTTACGACAAATTATTAATTCACATATATAACAAATCAATAAATTATTTAAATACACAGATTATAGAGTAGTATATAAATAATATACACACATCAACCAAAATTTGTACAAAATTATAGACGAATTCATGAGAGGTCGGATACAGATTTCACTTATTACACGAAACAACCGACAACACAATTCTATCACCATTTTTTTAATTCATATATTTTGTGATTTGCGGTCATAATGAAAGTTTGATAATTTTTTTTGGTAAAAATGTAAACAAATCTTACAAATTTTGTATGTACCAATTTGTAAATACTACTAAAAGAATACATTACATTTTCGTCAAATAAATAAATTAATGTTCACAAAATTATATAATAAATGTGTAAATGTATCATTTGATAAATTTTATCATTATGCTATTGTTCTTAAAATAATTAAAGAAATTATATATTTAAATACATATTTGATTAAATATTTCCTTGACTCAATTAATCCTCAAGTTTCTTTCATAGCTCCTGGTCCCATAACTATCAGACGTTTTGAAGAAAATAAATAAAATAATTCAAGGTAAAATCAAGACAACGGTACACATTAATTTTACCTTACAAGCCTATTAATAAATGGGAAAAAGCAGTTTCATTTCAAGGTTAATAAATCAAGGCACAATACCCATTACTTTTACCCTAAAAACCCAATCATCTCAAGTTTAATCCCTAATCAAAAAGTGGTGATGTTAGCAAAAGTGTTGCCAACAAAACAATAAAAAGAAGGCACTTGTGAAACCACCTTGTCCACTGTGTGCCTGTGTGTTTAACTAGTTCCAGCTGACTGAACTCACCACCCTTTGATCTTGCATCACCCTTGTGTCTACACACAATTATACACAAAACCCACATTTGTTTTCATTTTCTGAGGCTATTTGCTGCAACCCATTTTTCATTTTCCTCAGAATTTGCATTGAAGGGCTGGCAATTCAGACAAGAGGGGTCCTACTGCTTTGTTTTTGGGTCCTCTTCAATCATTTTTTTTTTCAATTTTGTTGGTAAAGATTTGATCTTTTTATCTCTCTTCAACTTCCCATTTCATTTTATTGGTCTTTTTGATCTTGATCAAGAAACCCAAGAATTCTTTCAATTCTTTTTGGGTCTTTGTGGTGTTTGATTGACATTTTGGTTGTTTTTTGTGGTTTTTTTGGTGGTTTGGGCTTGAAGGGTTCTTGGAGATCTAAGTCAATGAAGAGATCTTTTGCTGTAAGTTCTTGTTTTTGATCCAATTTTTTGAATTTGCATTGGTTTATACTTGTTGTGTATGTTATTGATTCCACATTGTGTACAAAGATCTTAATTCATGTGTCTTATGTCATTAGCTGTTTAGAGCAAGTAAGATCTGTAGAATTATATTCTTAATGAACAAGATACAATTTTTATCAATGGGATCTGATAGAGAGTGCTCTAGTAATTACTTTTTCTGAGTTGATAACTGAACTTTGAGTACTTTATTGATTTCTTTTATGTGATTAGCAGAAAAGCTGTAATTATAATTTACAGCTTTTTACTGTCATCTTCTGGTGATATGTCTCTGCTTTATGTCTTCTGGACTAAAAAGCTTGTAGTTGAGTATTAGAATGTCAGAGTGACTGCATTTAGTTTTTTGTCGGATTGAAGATTGTGATTTGTGGTTAAATCTGCTTATTGCTAGATCCTTAGTTTTACGGTGCAAAGTTTTAGCACTGAGATGGAGATGTAGTCGCTATTACAGTTCAAAATCTACAACGATAATGGAAATGTATTTAGTTGAGTGGAGTGTGATCTTGTGTCGGTTATGCACATTAAGTTGAGAGATTTGAATTGGCATTAGAGTAAAATGTATATCGACTTAGCACCTAACTAGCACTGATATATGTGGCCACTAATGTACACTAACGAAGATTTATGTTCCTGTATTGCCGACAGTTGGTGGCTTTAGTTCTGGAACTATTATTGTTTGGTGAGCCTCCTGGGCTTGTCAGTGGAAGCTCACTTTGTAGAGAGACTAGTTCGTTGATTGTTCGTCCCCACAGTGTCTCTATCACCGAATTCGGTGCAGTTGGTGATGGGGTGACAATGAACACTAAAGCATTTGAGAATGCAATCTTTTATCTTAATTCATTTGCTGACAAGGGTGGGGCCCAGCTTTTTGTCCCAGAAGGGCGGTGGTTGACAGGAAGCTTCATGCTCATCAGTCACTTAACTTTGCGGTTAGATAAAGATGCACAGATTCTTGGATCTACGGTGAGCATCTACCTTTATAAAATTGCAGCTTATATTCTCTTCCATGTCAAAACATTTATATAGCCCTGTTAGACCATTTTCCTTTGCAATGGCAGATCAATTAGCTAGGTTTCATTGAATCTTTCCTACTTGAGGATTTTACTAACCGTTTCTTCTACAACTGTTAATAGATCCCACATCTACAATTCTAAATGTAACTATAAGAAGTTCTCTCATCCTGGTTTGTTACCTCTAACAAGTTGAACTTAAGTTCTTCTGATGGCCCCCAGGAAAAGTTTCTTTTTAAGTTATAATTGCATGTTTGTCCTTTGGTGTGTCTGTTGTCTACGGTCAATTTTTTGCAACTCTTAATTCAGTCATATATAACAAAACAGCACCTCTATTTTGCAGTTAGCAGTTAAACTAAGTATCTGTTTACTTTGTAGTACAGTAGAATAAGGGCCTGAAACAGGTACTAGAAATCATGTGTGTGTTCTACTCCCCCTTTTCAATTACTTTCCATGCATATCCCATTTAAAAGATCTGGCAGTGTCAATTGTTTTGTGAATCTTTCATTTGATGTAATCACATGTCACAAACTGGAATATATTGCATTGTTTTCAGAAATCTGATCATTGGCCAGTCATCGATCCTTTACCATCTTATGGCCGTGGTAGGGAATTGCCTGGCGGAAGGCATAGAAGCCTTATTTTTGGACGCAATTTGACAGATGTTATTATAACAGGTCAATAATTCTGTCCATACGAAAAATGGTTTGCTCATAAGTTCTGTTGAAATTAATATCAACAGAGGTTTCCATGCAGGTGATAATGGCACGATTGATGGTCAAGGCAGTGTCTGGTGGAATTGGTTCCGAACAGAAACATTAAACTATACCAGGCCTCATTTGGTTGAGTTAATAGACTCAACAGACGTTATTATTTCGAATCTGACCTTTCTTAATTCACCTTTCTGGAACATCCACCCTGTGTACTGTAGGTAATATACATTTTCCTTATTCAATTCTTACCCTTCTGTTATCAATAAGTTCCGAATTGAGGTCTTGCGTATGTGTAGAGAGCTGAGGATGTTTTTTTCTGTTTGAACAGCAAGGTTATTATCCAGAATCTGACAATTATTGCTCCTCTTGATTCACCAAACACAGATGGGATTGATCCAGGTTAGTTTTTTCTACTAAAAAAGGTTCATCGATATCATATTAATACCTTCCGTAACCCATGACTAATTTTCTTCCATAGCTTTTTAGACTATGCGAATATTTATTCCTTTAGGAGTTCTGGTGCAACAGATTAGATTTACCTAAGACACAGAGGCACTCACATATGAAAATTTTTGCGTGTTCAAGAAAAGGGGTCAACTTTTATCAAATTCTCTTATCCAAGATTTTCTTGAGGACCGTATTAAAATAATATTTCAATCTTATAAAAGTTTGATAGATGGGGTCTCACTTGGCCACCAAGAAAAAAAATAGCAGTCGCAGATTGCCTTGGCTGTGCCACTCACTTAAATGAAGATAAATGCACTAGTGTCCAGCACTAAATTACTCGACCATAGTAAAATTTCGAGTTTGATTCCGGAGATTTGTTTCCAGCAAGGTCTGCTGATAGAAAACATAATGGAATTGTGCCGCCTGCTAACCTTTTGCCCATCGAAATAACCCAGAACCTGGTCAGTATTCTTTTTTTTATTCAGGGGTCCGTATTCTTTTTATGTAACAATAAATTGTGTAAAACTGATGGCATGATATTATCAAATCTGCTTGAATAAGCATGATTTCTAAGGACCACTTTGGTGTTTTGAGTTATGAAGGAGTAAATTTTAGGACAGACTACAGAGGAAGCAGGCGGCATAATGGAATTGTGCCGCCTGCTAACCTTTTGCCCATCAAAATAACCCAGAACCTGGTCAGTATTCTTTTTTTTTTTGTCAGGGGTCCGTATTCTTTTTATGTAACAATAAATTGTGTAAAACTGATGGCATGATATTATCAAATCTGCTTGAATAAGCATGATTTTTAAGGACCACTTTGTTGTTTTGAGTTATGTAGTAAGGAGTAAATTTTAGGACAGACTACAGAGGAAACTATATTTCTAGTTCACAGAATATTTCTCCGGACGAACAAGCTCTGTGATTCTCATATATTGGCCTTCTAACTGATAAATTGAATGTATTCAGACTCTTCAGATGATGTTTGCATTGAAGATTGCTACATAACCACAGGGGATGATCTGATAGCCATTAAGAGTGGGTGGGATGAGTATGGCATATCTTATGCTCATCCTAGTACGAATATTATCATCCACCGACTTGTTGGACAGACTACATCTAGCTCGGGCATTGCAATTGGAAGTGAGATGTCTGGAGGTGTGTCACAAGTCCATATAGAGGATATACATTTCTTTAACTCTAATAGAGGTATTTCAATAAAGACGTCGCGTGGACGGGGAGGTTATGTGAGAAATATATTGATAACCGGGGTGATCTTGTCAAATCTTAAAGTTGCTATTAAGTTTAATGGTAACTATGGGGAGCACCCTGATGAGTCTTATGATCCAAATGCTCTTCCTATAATAGAAAAGATCAGCATTCAAAATGTTACCGGAGAGAACATCAAAGTTGCCGGTCTTCTAGAGGGAATAGAAGGAGATACATTTAAACAAATTTGTCTGTCTGATATTAATCTTGATGTAAGCTCAAAATCTCCATGGACTTGCTCAAATATTGAAGGATTCTCGGACAAGGTTTCTCCAGATATTTGTGAGCCGCTGAAATCGAAAATAAACCCCGAGTCAAAGTGTTACCGCTTGTCTAATCACTTGCGGAGTATTTCTCAAGGTACTTGGATGGAATTCTTGTAAATATGGTATACAAATGCCACCACTTCCCTCAGAAATGGTTTTGCAATTGATCCAATTCTTGCCATTTCAGAAAAGTTCTTTCCCGAATTGCAAAGTTTTCTATGTAATTTTTTTGTGCAGAGACAATAACCAGAGTGATTTTATAGATACATGTTTTCATTTCATTACCAGGATCTTCTTTGCCACACCAGATATATTTTTATCACTAGACTGTTCTGTCTAGTTCTATTTCACGCTCTCATTTTATTTAAAATTGCAATTACACTTGGTGTTGCAAATTTGTTTTAAAATATAATTAAACAATCAGGTTACAGAACATTTAAGTACTGCATTTAAATATGTGCTTATGTTTCAACACTTTTAGAATGAATACGGAAGTAATTAAAATAAAGCATGCATCTGCATGATTATTTGTTATATACTTATTCAAGAAATCATTTTTACTAAATCGATATTAAGATGTTGGAGTAAACTTGTTTTATATTGTTTATATTAAATGAAAGCAGTATTAACACGTTGGCGGAAGCAAGACATAATAGTCGTTCTAAAGATCTTTTAAATCAGTTAGATAGTGTATACACAATACCGCTAATTTAAATTATTAATTTCAAATCAGTTAGATAGTGTATACACAATACCGCTAATTTAAATTATTAATGACTATGTTTTCCCACTCAAATAAAAAATTAGTGATGATTATTGCATGCGAGTTTGCAGACTTTTAGGCATCAGTAGTCGGAAAAACCTTTGTATCAGTCAGATTATGATACAATAACAATCAAAATATTTGTGTATCAGTCAGATTATGATACAATAAGAATCAAAATATTTGTTTTACGCTTACCTGTATTTTCAGCAATTCTGGAAATAAATCATAGTTGAACCTAAAATCTAAACACAATTTTTTGTCTATCAATTATCTGAGTATGATAAAAATAATCTTAAATATAAATATTATGAAAATATACATTTTGGATGCACATGTATTTCTATGACAATTATTATTATTCTAAACAAAAAAGATACATTATAACGACTTTTTTTTTTTAGTAACATGTGAAGAAAAAAATAAGAAAGAAATTAAGAGGTATTTTGGTCATGTTTGTAATTAACGATTAAGAAAGAAACTCTGCCATAGTGATGTTCGTAATTTATGGTTATTGATTAATCGTTAGTAAAATAGATAAAATTATTGATTAATCGTTAGTAAAATAGATAAATTATTTTAACTAGATGATTTAAATAGTTGTTTTAATTAATCGATCGAATTAAATATTTTGTGTGAAATTGTTTGATAAACTATTATTTATTGGGAAATATTCATAAATATATCTAAAAAAAGAGAAAAATTGCAATAATACAGTTCGCTTTTACCATTTTATTTGCAAATTAGGTTCCGCTAGGTTTCAGTTGTATTTGTAGTGAGCTTTTTAAGTTTCAGTTGCAAACAATTGCTTCTTTTAGTCGCTCTGAGAACCTATAATTTCCCGTCCAGCGCTAAAAAAGCGCTGGACATATTAAAATTTTAATATTATCCTGGCCGCTGGAGATGCATGCAATGGTCCAGAAACTGATTGTTATTTAACTCGTCCAAAGCGCTGGACATATTAAAATTTTAATATGATCCTGACCGCTGGAGATGCATCTAACGGTCCAGAAACTGATTGTTATTTAACTCGTCCACAGCAGCCGGCTGCTGTGGACCGCTACCCTTAAGAAATTGGCTATTTCGTACTTTTTATTTGGAAGATTGTATTTTTGCAAAAAAATTTATAAGTTCTGGTAGTTGTGAAAAAACCCATAAGTAATATAATAATAAAATATGAAAAATTATCTTTTAAAATGATCATTTACATGTTTAAAAAATCTGTCATTTTCAAAACTAAAAATAAGTCATTAAGAAATTAGGATTTTCACATTAGTACCACATTATGACTTATAAGTCCAAATTAAATCGTAGAAATATAGTGGGTGTTTGGGAATGATACTTCTGGGCTTAAAAGTCCAGAAGCTCAGTTCCACTTTCTTGCCAAGTGTTTGGCAAACAATTTAAAGCACTTAGAAACAGCAAAAGAAGTCAGGAGAAAAAGCTATACATCCTAACTTTTTTCAGGACACAACTTATTCTTTCAGCCCCCCGCCCCTCCTCTTTGGTTGCTAACTTGCTATTGCATTTGTTCATTTTTCATTCCGGCTGGCTACTTCATGTTATCTCATGTTTATTCCTGTTATTCCTTAATTATATTTTTAATATAATCTTAGAAAATAAATAAATGAAACTTATAACTAAATGAGAGACAAAGCAAACAAAAGGTCATTTTTTATATAATATAAATATTAATCTAATTTCATATTTTCATCAACTTTTTTCAATTTATTTCGTAAATATCAAATTATTATATTATAAAAGTATGAAACTATACCAACTTATAAGTCAAGTTATCCAAACACTTAAAAACTTATAAGTCACGGTATCCAAACACTTATAATAACTTATAAGTCCAAACCAACTTCTTACTTTTAATCTACTTCTCTTTACTTTAAGCAAGCTCAGCCAAACGGCGTCCATCCAAACTTAAAAGGACATTAATTAAGCCACCAACACCAACCACTACTACTTTCTAGCTTAAAGTTGTCTAATCAAATATATTAAACTGGCTTAAGCTGAGGGGAGAGCGGAGACCTTGAGGATTAATACTTTCTAGCTTAAAGGTCTTTCTCACATACTAGGAAGTCGAAAAACACTGTTGTGATTTGTTAAATAAATAGCTAGCTGTTGCAGGAGGTCCTGTAAACTGGCGTATATATGCGCTTCTCGATAAAATGGCTGTTGCGAGAGGCCCTGAGATGCAATATTTTCCGGTGTTTTCAGCCTGGAGCGGTCAGACAAGATGATTACATTTCCTTGTTAATGTCGCAGGCAGTAGCAATGCTCGTGTCACTTTGATCAAGAGATGACTGATTGACTGTAATATACTACTAGACTCCTACCGTTTTTCTTCCAAATTTTAGCAGATGTTCTTCCGTTTTTAGTAGATAACGCTTGAATGTTTACGCACATTTCAAGAAAAAGGATCCTCATGCTTGTGGACGTTTTAGGTGGCAAGTGGTTTCCATATATTGGATGAATATTTAGCGTCAGGATTATAACATTTTTTGTAATACATCCTGTATTAGGCGAGTACTCATCCGACGCTTAAAAAATGCTCTATAGGATCATTTTCCCATTCAACAGTTAAAAGACGTCCAACATATTAAAATTTTGTTATAATCTTATACGTGTCATCTAACACCTTCACAGCCACCCCATATTTAAAATGTAAAAATAATAATGATAATTATATTATTGTTTTGAATTAAAAATTGTATATATCATACTTCGGTTCAAAATATTAAAAATAATTATTTTAAATACCTGGTGAAACAATTTGAAAATATGCAAAAATATGTAGCATCAAAGATTAAAAACAGAGTTAAGAAAGCTGCTCGGAAAATGACTCTTGTATTAGAACAGAGAGTACGAACAAACTCAAGGCACAACTATTCATAGTAGAAAGATGTGATATGTAGACAAGTATGAGCCTGATGTATCAGCTGTTTATGTGCTTGTAATCTTCAGTCTCTTCACCGTTGTCAAGAACAACCTACACAAACACGAATTAGAGAAGTGATTAGCAAAGTTGGTACAAAATCACTATACATTAATTTTTCAAAATCAGTAAAAGCGAAATTTTGAATTAGGAAAAAAAGAAAGTAAAATGCTTTGAGCTTACTCCCAAGGAACATCCCCGACCATCATCCAGTCTCCATCTCGATCTTCGTATGTTAACACATGACTGCTGCAATATCTCTGATTATGAGAATCTTGTTCCCCTTCAGCCCCTGCACATTTCCGATTTACGATATAATTATTATTTTTATTCAGTATGTTAAGTGATCTGAAAATAAAATGGCTATTTATTTTGTTAACGAGATTGTATTGTTAGTTTGGGATTTGTCATGACTGAGTCAGGTTTTTCTAATGAAATGCATAATATTTTGTCATAAGAAAAACTAATACATGATAATTTAAAATTTTGGAGAGAATTTTAGGGCTTTCGCGTCTCTCTGTTTAAAATTCGGGAGCAGAGTGAAAGAGATTATAGGGGGGCTTACAGAGAATATTGGGAGTGTTGAACATATGTTGTAAGGTATCGATCAAGTGTGGATAACCATGAAGAGCTAACACATCGATTTTTCTACCAATTTTGCTGCCTTCCATATTGACCTTCACAAACAAACTATTATCACCACTAGTATCATTCTCACAGTACCCTGGAGAGAAGTTGGAGGTGGTGGTGGTGGAAATGCCAAGGCCAAGGCTGAGATCAGTGTGGAGATTCGACGAGGGTCGCATCGCGGTAGAGGAGGATGAGCAGATTGATCTTGCTAATAATGCAGGGGAATCAGAAGCTCTGTGATTGCTGCTGCTGTTTGTTGATGAGGTTACTGATGAAGATGAGTCTCTTGTTGCACTGCTTTTTCTCATTGCCTACCACTTTGACTACTTCCACCTTGCTGCATGCCAAATGTCATTATATACATATGGCAAGGGTAACATGGTAACTTCAGTCATGCAAAGGAGGACCCCAAGTCCTAATCTTTAACTGTCAAATTGAATTTATTTTTTGTAAGAGGGTCATGGTCGTAGAGATTGAGAATCGAAATTAATCGGTTGATTTATTGATTCAAGATTTATATAAAAAATTTATCATTGTTTCTTAGATAAATCAAGGATTTTTGGTCAAATGAAGTGTGAGCAGTAAGGTAAATCAATAAATCCATTTTTTTTAAAAAATTAACCGGAATTTTTTTAATAAATCCGAGATTTTTAAAACATTAATCGGAAAACGATAATGTTAATTTGAAGACAGAAGAAAAGGAAATGAGAGAAAGAGGGTTGGTAAGGAGGCATGAGTTTGAACAAATTCCCTTTGGCCTCACCAGTGTAGCCTATCCAGCCGACAATAAAATCTAAACTCAAAACAATGTAGTTAAAAACTCAACAAGAATTCACAAAATCCAGCCGAGGTTCTTCTATACAATGCATGTCTTTACACTTTTGCTGCAAGTCTGCAACATAGAGTATGCAATCTCATGTATCCATGTAGACATTGCCTGTAAAGAATACAAATCTAGCCGAGGTTCTTCTAAACACTAAACAATGCACTTATGCACATACTACCAGATGTCCAATGCACTGCACCTGATGACTTTCATAGTTTCCAACAAGCATTTATACTCTATAGTCAAGTCTCGATAAATGAATATTTTCAGGTTCGAAGAATTTTCGTTACTCGAAAAACATCCCTCTTATTATATTAACGGTTAATCTATGGACACAATAAGCACTAACTCTTATAAGCTTGGTGCATTTTTATTGGTCATCTAATCATAAATAAGGATGACCCCCCGCATTTACACCAAGTCCATCAATTAGAATCCACCAAACTCATCAAATTTAGTGTATAATGTGTGCGTGCCCACTAGAAAGATCCTTATATTAAAATCAAAAATTTATTTATTGACGACATTATTAGTTAAGAGGACGGATTACTTCTTAAACTTTTGTTTTGATTTACAAAATAAATATGTGACTGAGGTGTTCTTCAAAAAGAATTAGCATCATTCTCCGTAGGAGTCTAGTTAGAACATCTCTAACCGGTTTAGTTAAGATTAGTTGGTTAAATTACATCTGCCGAATATCGTGTAAAATTTATTGGACATATAAACAATTGTGTTTCGATGGTATGAATATTGATTAGTTATATTATATAATTAGTATATTCTTGATATTTAGATGTTTGTAAATAGAATCTATCATTTTAATATAATAATAAATAAAAAAATTTTTTTTTAGAGATTTCTTATTAATATCTAAAAGTTAAATAGATATAGTCAATATCAGGAGATTGACAATATTTAATAGACAACAAGATGTGTCATTGGAGTTAGATTTTTTGCATAATTTTATTGCTAATATGTATTCATGATTTCTAATTTAGAGTTCCACATGATCCGAGATCTGAGGACAAATCTCTAATATATTCAATGATATATGAATTTCTATTTACAATAATCTAATATCTATACTATACTATTAAAGCCGAAACATTAAAAGTTTGGTCGGTCGGTCGGTACTTGGGCCAAAATACGGGCCTATCTATATAACCAATTATTCTGGGCTTAAGTACGGGCCTATCTATATAACCAATTAATAATAATCCTTTTAAAACTGAAACATTAAAAATTTGGTAGGTCAGTGCTTGGGTCAAAATACGGGCCTATCTATATAACCAATTATTCTGGGTCTATCTATATAACCAATTATTCTTTTTAATTTGGGCCATAGTACGGGCCTATCTATATAACCAGATAATCCTTTTAATTGAAATATATTACTTTTTTATATTTTTGACTAAAAAACTCAATCTTCTAAAATAACATTGAGAAACATGGTAATTACTTTTTTAACTAAAATATATTATCTTTTTATAAATTTTCCAACTAAAAAATTAATCTTTTACAATTAATACGGACATGGGCGACATATTTATACGTAAAGATGTGTGCCAAAAGTCTAAAAGTCAAATAATAAAAATAGAGGGAGTATTATTATATTGGTCGGGCGGTCGGTACTTGGGCCGAAGTACGGGCCTATCTATATATATAACCAATTATTCTTTTTAACTAAAATAAATTATCTTTTATATATTTTTTAGATAAAAAAAACTCAATCTTCTAAAATAATATCGAGCAACATAGTAATTGTCTTTTTAATCAAAACGCTTTATCTTTTTTAGATTTTCTAACTAAAAAAACCGAGTTTTTACAATTAACACGGGCGCCATATATATAAAAATATAATATCATTAAATATAATTATTAATAAATAACATGTGATATTATTCAACCAAAATACATTAATAACATTATTTTTAAATACTCTAATGATCTCATATTTAAAGAAATATTACAAATCTGTCATATACTATATATTATTACACTATTAAAGCCAAAAATAAAAGTTCACTTGGTTGGTTAGTTAGTTGAGTTTGGTGAATCGTTTGGTATTCGACCCACGGAGCTCTTGAATTTATAACATGTTATAGTATATTTTTTATTATCAATTAAACCAAAACATTAAATTTAGGTTAGTATGATGGGGAGGTATTTGGTTTCATGCGTATGTTTTATACCATATTATTAATTATTAATAACGAAATATCAAAGGTTGATTGGTTAGTTTATATCTGAGTTTATAGGCCACCTTAAATTATAACATGTAAAAGAAAATATTTTAACATTCTCATTAAAATATATATGTTCGACCTAATTTTTAATTAGCCATTTGACAGACTTAACTATGAAGAATTTATCCAACTGTTAAGTAAAAAATTTATTAAACCATGTTATTCTATCATAATTTTATTTTTACAATAAAATTAGGTAACTTTAAAATATATATAGGGAATTGTTAAATAAGCTCCAAAGTTTACTATTTAAGCTCCAATTCAATTTTTTTATTTATCCAAATGTCATTATCACCACTAATATGGATGAAATATGTGGAGAAGGCATAGGTAAATATGGTATAAATTTTGGATTTGGAGCTTAAATAGTAAACTATGGAGTTTATTTATCAATTCCCTATATATAATAAAATAACAAATATGTTAACCGCCCGTGCATTGCACGGGTTATAAGCTAGTATCATTAATAAGCCGGACAATATAAATAATATTATTTAAATATTTTATATTATCGATTTAACAAATTTTACATAATGTCTTGTTAGGTCGTACAAAACTAATTTAAGTATTTAACAAACCAAAATTAGACTGGCAGAGATGTTGTTACATCATTTTTTCGACTTTTCGAACAATAATAATAATGCAATCACTTTACTTTAAATTGAAGAAGAAAAAGCTTAAACATATTTTGGATTATTTTACACGCCTTGTGATCATAATATATACCAAATAAATTTTACTTTAAATAGTAATAACTCATTCAAACACCATTCTTCATTTGCATTCCTTACTTCTGGCTAATAATTGAGCTTAAATTGATAAAGAAGACAAATCATCTCTTCACATTCTTGAAATTGCTCAAGTTTTATTCTACTGACTAATTAATTTGTGTGCATACTATTATACAATTTTTTTGTCGAAGAAAATATACTCCTCCCTATAAATTTATTGAATCTGATTTAAAATTTTGGAAAAAGCAGGTAGCAAAATTCCAAATGTCACAAGTTTGTCATTGAAATTTTCAAAACATGAACTTTACAAAAATAAAATTCGAAATCGTCCAAACACGACACAACTACTTAGTTTGTTTGTCCAGTTCCGTGATTTTAAACTGAAAAATATGTGTTTGTACAATAAATTAGAAATTGATTTGAAGTCGGAAGTAAAATCAAAAATTAGTTTGAGTTACATTTTAAATTATTTATTTTAAAGAAAGAATTTGATAAAAAAATTACCTAAAATCATACATGAATAACTTTCAATTTTATTATTACAGATTTAATAAATCACAAGTCATTAATTAATAAATCAAAATGATTGTTTAAAACTATAAATAAATAATAAAAGTATAATTTTTTTTCTCTCCATGACTTGTGAGAGGTTTTGTTTTCTCTCCGCTCAAACCCATAAACATTGAGTTTGAAGTGTGTGAGTTTTAGTATAATGGCTCGGTATCAAGATCTGAATGTCCATATGTCCAATCTAGTTATTGATGAAGAGGAGAACGACGCGGTTGTTATTGAGGGTGATGTCGATGATGAAAGCAACAAGTATGAACTCTGTGCAGTGGGTAGATTCCTCACTGAGAAGAACATAAACGTCCGAGCAATGAAGTCTAAAATGGCGGACGTGTGGAGACCAGCTATGGGTATTAATATCAAGGAACTGGAAGCAGGGATATTCATATTCCAATTTTATCATAAGGAGGACTTGAATTGGGTGCTCAATGGAGGGCCGTGGTCCTTCGACAATGCCATGCTTATTCTGGCCTCTATTCCACAGGGGGAGGAGCCTCTATCAGTACCACTCTGGCATCTTAAAATGTGGATTCAAATCCATGATCTACCAACAGGGTACATGTCGGAATCTGTAGGGAAGCAATTGGGTGATTTCTTTGGTGAATTTTTAGAGTATGATCAGAAGAATAGTACCAGCATATGGCGGGAATGCATGAGAATCAAAATAAGCATTGATGTCAGGAAACCTCTTAAGCGTAGAAAGAAGATTATGAGGAGGAATGGAAAAGAGGTGATAGTTAACTGCAAGTATGAAAGGTTAGGGGATTTTTGCTTTGTTTGTGGTCTGGTGTCTCACACGGAAAGGTATTGTAGTAAGTTTCTGGCAAATTCTGGAGGGAATGCATCTAATGAATGGGGAGGATGGCTAAGGGCACCGCCGCGAAGGCTGGCCGGTCCGGCGAAGAGTAAATGGCTTCGCGAGGAAGGTGACGCAGATTGGGTAGTCAGAGCTGGCAGGGGCAACAATTTCGCGAAGTCGGGGGAGAGTTGTTACGGAAAAGACGGAGACCAAGGGGATCAAGGAGGAAATTACGGCACAAAGGATCAGATTGTTCAATATACAGCTGTAACAAAAGATAAGCCCACGTCAAGTACTAAATTAGCGGGATTAGATACTTTTTCAAATCCAGTATATGGGCTGGATGAGGAGGAGTTGATTGGGCTTAATTTAGTGGAAAGAAAACGTATGAGGGGTGGCCCAGAAGTATACGACATTATGGATATTGCAGGTGGGTTAAAAGGTGGGGAACTTAGCAATACAAAAGACTCAAAAACAGAAGCTGCTCTTTCTGGAACTGATTGTGCAACTTCTTCAACAAATGTTTTGGCTACGCTTGCTATGCAAGCTAGCCAGCCACAATGAATTACTTAAGCTGGAACTGCTGGGGGTTGGGGAACTCCCAGACAGTTCGAATATTGGGGGATTTAGTAAAGTCCCGTAAACCCGACTTTTTATTTCTATCAGAGACTCTTGTTTATAGTGATAAAATAAAAAAGCTTTGCACGAAGCTTGGTTTTAGTGGTCATTTTTCTGTTGATTGTAATGGTCGTAGTGGGGGTCTTGCAATTTTTTGGAGAAGGAATATAGATTTGAGAATTAACGACTCGTCTCAAAACCATATAGATGTGATTTTTCTGAGAGATGGTATCGATTGTTGGCGGATGTCTTGCTATTATGGGTATCCAGAGAGAACAAGAAGGAAGGATGCCTGGGAGTTCATTAGGCAGTTAGCTAGTAAATCTACATTGCCGTGGTGTATCATTGGTGACTTCAACGATATGTTAAGTGAGGCTGATAAGAAGGGGCTTCATAAGCACCCCACTTCCTTGCTAAATGGGTTTCGGAAAATTATAGAGGAGTGTGCGTTGATCGAGCTTGATCTTAGTGGTGGCAAGTACACTTGGGAGAAGAGTAGAGGGAAGGCTAACTGGGTCCGTGAACGACTAGATCGCGCCTTTGCTACTGAAGCATGGTGGCACATGTTTCCTCTGTGTAAACTTAGTGTGCACCACACTATATGCTCTGATCATGATCCAATTCAACTCGACCTGTGTAGCTTGGTGCACTCAAGAAGGCAATTTAGGTTCCGCTTTGAGAACACATGGTTAAAGGAGGAGTCTTTTTCTGAAGAGGTTTCCGGTTACTGGAAAAGTCTAACCCCTATGTATTTCATGTCAAAACTTGTTGATGTGTCCATGTTTATGCAGAAATGGGGAAAGAATTTTTTCAATAAGTTTCGGGAGAAAATCAGGAAACAAAAGGAACGGCTGGAGGAGTTCGTGGAATGTAGGGACGAGCTATGCACGAAAATGTACTTTGAGGAGAAACATAAGTTGAATGATTTACTGGTTCATGAGGAAGTGTATTGGCAACAAAGAGCAAAAGCATTTTGGCTTGCAGAGGGCGATTCAAATTCAAAATTCTTTCATGCATATGCATCAACGCGGAAGAAAATCAATAATGTCACGAGGCTCAGGAATGAAGATGGAGCTATAGTGACTGATCAGGAGGGAATGAGTAGCATTGTCGAGAATTATTTTGTGAACTTATTCGGTAATGAGGATACTGAGCGTGAACTGCCGGTCGAATGCGGCGTGAATGTGATTTCTGAAGCCCAGAATAACAAATTGACAGAAGATTTCAGCTATGAAGAATTCACAGCTGCGATAAAGCAAATGCATCCGGATAAGAGCTCTGGTCCAGACGGACTTAACCCAGCTTTTTTCCAGCATTTTTGGACGCTCCTAGGGAAGGAAGTTTATGAGAGCTGCAAGTATTGGATGAGGGATATGGCATTTCCCCAAGGGCTAAATGACACAAACATAGTTCTGATCCCTAAGAAAGAAAACGCAGATACTATGAAGGACCTTCGCCCTATTGCTTTGTGTAATGTCCTGTACAAGATTATTGCTAAAGTTTTGGCCAATAGAATCCGAAGCATACTTCCGGACATTATCTCAGAAAATCAGTCAGCCTTTGTTCCTGGACGAAGCATCACGGATAATGTTCTAGTGGCGTTTGAGGTAGTACACCATATGAGAAGACTGCGGAAGGGTAGAACGGGTGAAGTGGCACTGAAACTTGATGTTAGCAAAGCATATGATCGCGTTGACTGGAATTTTCTTAAAGGAAGGATGGAGCAGATGGGTTTTCATCAAAAGTGGATAGATTGGATCATGTTATGTGTAACAACAGTTAGCTATTCTGTTTGTTTTAATGGAGCTCAGGTTGGGTCTGTAATTCCGAAGAGAGGCCTGCGTCAAGGCGACCCTCTTTCACCGTACCTGTTCTTGTTTTGTGTTGAGGGGTTATCTCGTTTGATTAGTACAGCTGCAGAGAATGGTACAATTCATGGGTGTAAGATAGCAGAGGGAGCTCCGGAGGTCACACACCTTTTATTCGCAGACGATAGCTTTCTTTTCTTTAAAGCAGCAGTGGAGGAGGCAAGTCAAGTTCGGTCGATTCTTCAAAAGTATGAATTTTATTCTGGCCAGTCCATAAATCTTCAAAAATCTGGCATCTTGTTCAGCTCAAATGTTGGTGCGGAGTTGCAAATGGATATTAAAAATCTGCTAGGAGTGCACAAAGACATAAGCGGGGATCGGTATCTGGGGTTACCCTCCCTCATTGGCAGATCAAAAAAATCCTGTTTTAATTTTCTTAAGGATAGAATGTGGAAACGAATTCAAGGTTGGAGTGAGAAGTGTCTATCTCGAGGAGGGAAAGCAGTTCTGTTGAGGAATGTTGCTCAAACCATTCCATCCTATGCTATGTCATGCTTCTTGTTGCCGAGAACGCTGAGCCAAGATTTGGAGAAAATGATGAATAGTTTCTGGTGGGGTGCGAGTGGCAACAATAAGAAAGGTATTAAATGGCTCTCTTGGGAAAATATGAGTATGGGGAAGAATGAGGGTGGTCTAGGTTATAGGGACCTGTATGGTTTCAATATTGCTATGCTAGCAAAACATTGCTGGACTTTCCTTAATAAACCATATACTCTTATAGCTCGAGTCTACAAGGCGAGGTATTTTCCCAATAATTCTTTTTTCGAAGCAACTCGAGGAGGAGGTGCGAGTTATATATGGTCAGGGCTGTGGCAAGCCAAAGAGGCGGTGTCGAAGGGGTACAGATGGATTGTGGGTGACGGGAGGAAAATAAGAATTTTTGAGGATGCATGGCTTAGAGATAAGAAAGATTTTAGAGTGGAAACTCTAAATTGTGGCAGTATTGCAGGTGGAAAAGTATGCGATTTATTCATTCCTGGTGAACGTAGGTGGGATATTCAACGGGTGTCTAACTATTTCTTGAGTTGTGATGCTAAGGCAATCTTAGCAACACCCATTCCCTATAATCAGGTCTGTGATCGTGTTACATGGACGCCTGCAGTCGACGGGAAGTACAGTGTAAGATCAGGTTACAAGTTCTGGCATTTGCATTTTAGTACATGTCTTCGAGTTTCTCAGTCGAAAGGTTGGAAACATTTATGGCAGCTGAAGGTCCCTCACAAAGTTAAGATTTTTCTGTGGCGGCTATGTAGGAATAACATTCCTGTTCGTTATCGGTTAAGAAGTAAAGGAGTCCAGATTCCGATTACTTGCCCAATGTGCGACAAAGACGTGGAGCATCTCTTGCATGTGTTTATGGATTGTGAGTTTGCAAAGGAGTGTTGGAGACTTATGGGAGCTGAATTTGATTTCTGGACAGTAGAGTCAGCACCAGAATGGGTCCTTGGTAGACTAGAATCAGAGACGTCTGAAGTTCAGCTGAAATTAGCTAAGGTGCTATGGGGTATTTGGAACGCCAGAAACTTTAAAGTCTGGGAACACAAAGTGGTAACACCTAGTATTGCAATGCAATTGAGTGACAGACAGATTTCGCAATGGCAAGAAGTGAGGAAGAAACAAATGAGACACGGACCTAATGAACCTCAGCAACATCAACCAGTTGGGAGTAGGTGGGTAGCTCCTGCAGTAAACAGAATCAAAGTAAATATTGATGCGTCTGTTGTTTCTGGAGCTCATTCCTTTGCCTTAGGTCTGATCATTCGGGATCATCAAGGTGAGTTTATAACGGCGAAAAATCTTCGTTATCCAGGGGAGATCACTGTGTTTGAAGCTGAAGTAAGGGGCATTCTCGAAGCTGTGACATGGCTTGAGGAATTGCAGCTCTCAGGTGTTGATATAGAGACGGATTCACTGCTTGCTGTAAAAGCTCTGAAGATGGGGACTGAGTATAACTTGGAAGTTGGAGATGTGCTTGCTCAGTGTCGTTCGATTCTAGACGCTAGACCTGATTTTGCTATTTACTTTGTTAAACGGCAGGCCAACATGGCAGCCCATCTGATAGCTAGGGCGCCATGTATGGTGAATTGCTTCAATGTTTTTCTGTCTCCTCCAGATTTCTTGTTGGAGACGTTGATGTTTGATCTGGTTTTGAGCTAATAAAAGTCAGTTTGCTTTCAAAAAAAAAAAAAATAAATCAAAATGATTTAAACAAACATTTTAAATTCCGAATTCATTACATTAAATCATTTAAATCATAAGTTATAATTTTAAGATCAGTCTAGACATAAAAATGTCGAGAAGAATTCTTAAATATCCAATGAACAATTTAATATTATTAAACGGGGAGCTGAGTAAGCGATGGCAACAAGAAGAAATGAGTGCGCAGACAAATGGACAGGGTAGGGGAACATAGAATCAAGGGAGTCTGAGTGTTGGAAACCTTTTACAAAAGCGAAGACATGACAATTTTTATAGTCATTATCGAAGAAGATACACATTCTTAAAAAGAGTAGATAGATTTTGAGTTTAATATGTGAGCTCATCGAGCTTGTCATCAAACCTTGGTGTATGTAATCACCACATCGGCCTGCCCTCATCAACATGTCCAAGTCCAAGTATTATACAGTATATGCAGATAATGCATGCATGCACAGACCACAGGAGGACGACCACCGACATGATTCATCAACTGATTCGAATGAGTATTTAATATTGTCGGCTGCTGCACGAATACATTGTTGTATTTTAGTGGGGATGATAACATAAGTATTTTCCCGAGTCAGACTCGACTTTTTCACGACCATTCTTGACCTCGGGTCTCTATGGAAACAGTTTATAAGTGGTATTGGGATTTAGGAGCGGTTTCTGATTTTATTGAACCGTTGAATCACTCTCAAAAAGTTGAAAAGAGAGAAGTTGAAAGTTGTGAATATTATATTCAAACTCAGCTTTTTAGACTAGTAAATTTTACTAGTTTAAAAACTAATTTTAGAAAAACAAGTCTCTATTTTCAATTTTTTCGGGAAGTTGTAACAAATTTTATAATCAAATCTCATCAAAAAATATTATTATTTTTATCTTATAACTTTTAATATAAATATTAAAATTAATAAATAATTATTTAATTTTCACAATAACTTTCTATTGGACAACTTTTTAACAACGACGTTTTGCAACCTTATACGGCTTTTTTGGTATCAGTTATAGGTTTTGTTCATTTCAAACCCGTACCGATATTTGGTTGAAATATCTTTCATGAAACTCATTCCTCAAACGCATAAACTATGAGTTTTTTTATACCCAAATGAGGAAGTGATTATGAAACATGTGTTTGAGGAATCAATTTCTTTATTATTATTATTATTATTTATATCATTTCATATAATTTATTATACAAAATGAAATTAATGACTCAAACATATATATAAATATTAATTTAATAATATTTTAAATTAATTATAATTAATAACTCAGATAGTTTACTTCAATCATATTCATTGCACCACTCAACATTTGTTGTGATACCACACAATGAAACCTTAATCTCGTACCACTTTAACCCATTCCTGCACCCTCCCCGACCAAACACAGCCCCTATCGATAATATGGACAAACTGTGAGAGACTACAGCACAGAAAATGTAGGCCAGAAATCTTGAATAAATGTCTACCGCCGGCTATACAAACAAAGCAAGAAGTGTGCCAGACAAAACGAAACAAAACATGATGTTTTTCCATAGTGAAACCGAACCTGCACGTGTAACTTCTTGCGTATGATAATTCGCCTAGATGTAGATTAACTGATAAAGAGAGACGTGTTATAGAAGACTGCCATTTATTTATTCAAGGAAAATCAGAAACAAAATTAAGGGAAAACAAAACCCATGTCCCCTTCCTTCTGTTTCATCATTCACATCTTTGCTTCGATTCCAAGCATATTATCAACTTTTTATCATTATATTATTTTTTATAAACTATATAATTTATCATTATTATCACTATTTTTTTTGAGTGCATCATTATTATTACTATTAATTAGAATCTCTATGTAGTTTTATGGGGCCTGTAACAAATATCAGGTGAAGCCCACATTGTGTTTTCGTGAGGCAAGCCCACCAAAATGTTCAAGAAATGGGCCATGTGTTTGCAGATAGCTGTAATGAAATTTAAATATTTATAATTTTTTTATAAATAAATTATAAAATTATATTTTATATATACCATAAATACTCTTTTTTTTTAAAAAAAATGGAAAATAACCCAGGGCGCTGGAATTTCATTGCAAATTCAAAAAGTTAAACTCGCTTGTGGTCTTGTACATATATCAAGCCAAATCTTCAAGTTCATTGGGAGCATATCAACAATGGAATCAGAAGAAAACAGAGCCAAAATAAAAGACTGGTTACTAAAAGAACTGGGCAAAGACTGGGAAGATGACGACAAAATGAGGCCCAAATTCAAGGGCTTTAGCGGCCAAAGATCCGACTGGGAGCCCAATTACATCTTCTGGCGAGACTTGATCATCAACCTCTCTCGCCATCTTCGTGTCCTCTTCATCACCCCTTCTCAGGTTCATCTCTAGTTTTTTCGATAAATGAATATTTTTGGGACCCGAGAAATTTATTACTTATATCTGTTCGAGAAAAAATATTACTTTATCGAGTTTAAGTATCAAGGGGTTTTAATGGGTTTATTTCTTTATTTTAGTTGTGATGCTGAGGTGGATATTAGTAAAAATAGTACGTAAAATGGTGTATTTTTTTAATTAGTGGAATAAAAAAGGTTGAATTTTTTGAAATGCTTGTGAAGTAATTTGGGGTTGCTTAATGTTTGTTATACTTCGATTATCATGAAATTGTTATTATTGTGCTACTGCTGCTAAAGATACTTGAGTTATATGTGTTTTGTGAACAAGAATTTGCGGCTTGAGGCTCTCTATGGTGAAATGGACAATGGCTTCAGTTATGTTTACTCTTGCGAAGTTAAATTGATGGTTTTTTTTCTCTGATTACTTTTGGTTTTAGTTTTATGCTATATTTACGGATTCTTGAAATCTTAACTTTCAAAGAATTTGCATCTCTTTAACCTTTTCTGTTTGATCTCACCATTTGGTTACATTTTGGGAATGAAAAATGATAGAGTTTTTATCTTCTAAGGTGCATTATAGCCAAAGGGCAAGTTACACAAATAAATTGAGCACACACTTTATTCGTGTATAGTCAGTGCTAATACAAATTGCTAGTGAATTTTGTTTATTTTCAAAATACAACTAATAAAATTACAGTAGAAGCCATATAAAGTGATCTCATATGAGTTAATAACCACTCTAAATTGATAAAAAGTTCTGGTATCAAGTTAGGATTAAAATTAAAATGTGTAATATTATCGCTTTAGTACATATATTTTATATAATGTACGAATTTGAGATTTTTTTTTTATGATACTGATTTGTGTTAGGTTTGATTGTCTAATAATTTTTAGATCATCCTCTATCTTTTCAATTGTTTTCAATTGATTGTTGTGATCTCAGTCTTGTTGTATCTATGATAATATTATTATACTCGGAGAATGTTATCTCATTTGTAAATAATTTCTTAGGGGTGAAATTGTTGGCGCACATAAATGTCAGCAACTCTTTTGGTCCAAGAAATGTGTATATTGCATGAGTTTGGTAGCTAGAACCACAATTTTAGTTGTTTTGAAGTACAAAAAATGTAGCCCTCTCTTATGTCAGTATATCACTTGAAAAGGGTTTCACTGTGTACCATAATGAATGCTTTCATAATGAAAGTCCATATATGATATTTCAGCAGCATTTGCACAATACTATACTGATTTCTTTATGATAACCTGTTCTTTGTTTCATGAAGGTCAAGAGTGTGTGGTTCAATCGAGGAGGCCTGACTCCTCTATGTCTAGACCATGTACTGGTGAGCTACATTTATTTGAATGGCTACTTCGCAGTAAAGTTGCTTGATGAAAAATAGACAAAGAACATATAGTTATCATAATCTTTTTAGCTAATTAACATATAGTATAATAGTAATCATATTTACTTGAGTTATCAATTCTTCCTTTCTTTTTCCAGCTTGAAATGCAGAGTTCTGGTGAACTTCTTAGGAGTTCTGAGCTTATTGATCCAGCTAGTGGACGGCTGTCGCAGATATTTAGAAGAGTAGTGCGTCTAGCAGGCTTATCTAGATCTTCAGATTTGACAGAAGATGATCTTATTGTTGCCACATTATTGAAGGTAATTTCTGTTGTCACTCTGTTCTGAGGTGCAAACTGCATACCTTACTTTGTATAGCTGCATTTGCTTCTCAGGAGGTAAATACAATATTAGTTTTAACTAAAACATCGATCAATGTTAAACAAATAAGTATTGTCAAAACCACGATCAAATTGGTTGTGTGACACATGCTTTCACAGATGGATATGCTCTTTTTACTTGAAACAATGGGATAGTACCTCTTTATATTTGATCCTTTGGGCACATGTATCATCCCACAATTGAAAAGAGTAAGTTTATAGAACATGTACTGTTATCTTTAGCAATGTTTGATCATGCAAAAGACCTCTACTAATATGAATAGTTAAGCCACATGGCCCAATGCCCATGCTATCTAGAACTAAACACTTCTTATATTCTGCATAGGACATAAATCCTGATGATATTTTATTTGAAACTATTTATTGTAACTGTGCCATGTTCAGTATCTCGTCATCTTCTACGGTTTCTTAGTTGATAGATTCATCTTAATTTTCATATAATGCTTATAAATTTTAATATTTACTATTATTTTGGCCAAAAAAATAATCTTTACTATTGTTAACTTCAGTATTAAGATTTAAGACCCATGTTAGTTGTTGCTTCCAAATGTCCGATCATTCCACAGAGGACTCCATCAATCTTCTTCACTATATGTATAGTAGCAGGATATTATTATCAGTTCATGCTGTCCCCAAGCTAGTACGAAGGATTTCACTGTCTAGATAATGCAGAACTTCTGTTTGTGAAATAGTTAATAGCATCTTACACATTAATATGGCAAGGTATAATTGCATAATTCTCATGTTGTTCAGGAGAAAGCTGCTGAAGTTGTTAAAGTGCTATCTGACAACCATTGGACTTATTCGTGCATCATTACAATTAGAAAATTACAAGAGATTTGTGGAGGATCACGGGAGGCATATGCAGTCTTGAGTTATCTGTCTGGGAGTGGAAAAGCAAAATATCTTTCAATTAACAGGCAGGGGGTTAAAGAGGTACTGATTATTGTATTGTGATTCTTAACTCTTGTATTTCCTTTGTAGTCGTGGTGACCAAGGGATGAAATTATTAGTGCCAAGGCATGACAATCATGACATTTATAGTTCAATGATAACAATTCCACAAACTTTGGTTTGAAACTATTATAAGAACTGTCTAACTTGTCTTGTCTGTCATTTAATAGTTGATGGATTAGCTTTGCTAGTGCTATTGTTGATTCTGCACCTAGATACATAGCATTTAGATAAATGTCGTATGCATACCCAAAATTTTGTTCCTTGAATTCTGTACATGCTTGACTCACATTGACAATTCTTACCTGATATCTACACTGGTAGTTTTCTCTTACAGGGTGTGAAGATATCTCTTTCGACATCTGCAGTTTCCAGTCCTTCAACACTAGATTATGATACTCTGCACTTAATATGGACAGCAGAAAAGCTTCAGCAACAGCTAGATGGGATTGACCAACGTTGTGAAATGTAAGAATTCACTCTTGAATTTGCTGAAATGTATATACGATTCTAGATACCCACACATAAGATATGATTTCAAGTTATCCCTGTGCAGTTTGAGAGAGAAAGCATTGACTTCACTGAAATCCGGAAATAAAGTGGTTGCCCTGAGGCATACAAGAGAACTAAAATTGGCTTCCCAAAGTAGAGAAAAATGTACAACACTTTTGAACCGAGTGGATGAAGTCATCAGAGCTCTTGCAGATGCCGAGTCATCAAAACAGGTTTGTTTGTTGACTAAAATCCAAACATGTGGTTCTTTCAATATATTGGTGCTTAAAATATATGATGTTCGTGTAGCCCCCTGGCTTATCAAGTAAAGACTTAAGGTTTCAAAGCTATGGTTATGTATATCTGCTAATTTATGTTACTCTGACATTATATATTGGCAGGTGACTGAAGCTATACAAATTGGTGCCAGGGCTATAAAGGAGAATAGTACAAGTGTAGAGGAAGTTCAACGCTGTTTGGAGGAACTTGATGAGAGCATTGCTACGCAGAAGGAGGTTGACAATGTTTTAGGTATAGCTCTTATCATGATGACTTATCATAAAACGTACAAAACACACACACATGGGCAGAGGCCTTGCTCTGTTTTGTACTCATTCACAAATGACAATGAAGTAGTGAATTTGGGAAAGCAGAATTATATGCAGTACAGTAAATATATATGCTCATGATCTCTTCAGTTTATATTCTGCAAGTTCAAATATCCGCTATGTTTATGAATTAAAGAACTCATCACATTTTAAGGGTTCTAGTAAATTAAATCTGTATTTTGGAACCTTGTCATATCTGAATAATTGTACTAATAAATGGATTACAAGAGTTGAGTCGATATAATTACCCATCTAGAATTATATAGAACCAGTTTGTAGTTAACCATGGCATTTAAATCTCGGAGAGAGTTGATCAGATACCCAGGGACATGGCTATAACATGCTAGATAATTTTTTCTCATGGTTGGTAATTTTTGGAATGCATCTTTCTGCATTCAGGATCAGTTGGATCGACTACCTATACAGAGATTGAAGATGAGGACATCGAAGACGAATTCAAAACGCTAGAGCTGGAATTTGGTGGTGCACTTTCTCCAGTCCTAGAAGTTGATACGGGTTCAGCAAAAGAAACAATCTCTTCTGAAACAGCTGACTTACTGAGCGAATCCATTGCAAATCTCAGAATAAAAGATGATAATGAAGGCAAGAGAGCAGTAGTGCAGGATTCTGCAAAAGCAGTGAGAAACAATCGCACTCCTGAAGCTGCGTAAGTACTATATCCTCCTAGCTGCATAACATGTCTAGTTATTCTCTTGTATTACTCTATGCTAGGCTGCAAATGTATGTTTTCTGCCCCGTAAAGTAGATAAATTTTCATCTATCAGCGGCTGTACAAAAATTCTAGTCCTAGTTGAAAATGTACTGCACTGATCAGCTGTATAATTATATTTGCACTTGAAATTTTTATCTTTTGAAAAATATACAAAATTTTCTGTGTTCCGCCACTGGTTTACGTGTCACATATCGACAGATCGTAAGAATTACAAGAACTTTCAGACTTCAGATTCATGCCGTGCAACGTTCGAACAGACATACGTGTATGTACATTAAGCACCTGGCGGCATTGATATTCTTGGTACTGCTACACCACTACTCTCAAGTCTCAAAGGTTTGCATTAGTTTTACTACTAACATGTTTTAAATTCGGAGTTTCTAGAGACTGACATGCCCATATATGACAAATACATGCCAATTTGCCAATCATTGTGGCCTTTAAATATTTAAAATTTATTTTAATAATAAATAATAATGTCTGAATAAGTAAAGCCGGCATGGTCTTATTTATCATTTTGTGACTTCTCCACACTACTCGCAATTCACACCACCTAAAGTCTTGCTTGATTGGCTAGGTGCCTGAGTTTTGTTATAGTATTATGTTTGACAATATAATGATGTGACACTGTTGTAAGTGTAGAATTTACACAATATGATTTTAAATAATATCTTGATTTATATTGTAAACACATTTTTTGTAAGTAATATTCAGTTTTTGACACTATATTTATGGCAGGATGCAAGAATGAGAATCAAACTTATATATTTATATACTTTTTATTCATTTGAAAGTTTTAATTTCAAAGTAGTGTGGAAAGACTTTTCGATATGATCAATATAGGTTCTTTTATCTTTTTCCCCCAAATTTACTGGTTTAAAAAAATACTATAAAGTTAAAAAACTAAATATGTTTTTTCACAAGAAAAAACTGCATTTAAATATGATCGACATGTTGATTTCTCATCCCAAATTAAACCCATTACAGATAACCACTTTAAATTAATAAATTTATATGTGTAAAGTTTTGTTCTAAAAATTTTCGATTTATTGAATTTTTTTGATTTATTCTCGATTAATTTTTAAAAAAATATTTTAACAATTTATCGATTACATTCCGATCTGACTAAAAATCTTTTTTGATAATTATTTTTCAAAAATAATTTCTGATAAAATCTTGAAATCAATCAATTCATTTCAATTTCCGAATTTTATAGACGGAGGAAATTTCACATTGTTCTACAGTGTTCATAGGCAAGACAGAGAGAAAATGTTACAATCAGTATTCACATGAAAACAGTTGGTATCCACGGGTGACTGGGTGAGTACAGAGTATATACTAAAGTGTAAGTTTATGGTAACCACACAAACAATGGAGTTACAAGTTACAACAACTAAAACTACCTCAGTATTGCTGGCAAAAAAAAAAAAAAAAACCTACCTCAGTATAATTCGGTCCTCCCAGAGTCCCCTTATCATAATTTTTTCTGGTAAAAGTCTTGGTTAAAGAAATTCTTTCAGTAAAGAATTTCTGTCGGACTACAGAGGATAAATCTTTATTTTAGATTAAATCACGGTAAACTAGATATATTTTATACATACATCCACCAAATAATAAATCTTGATTCTGATAATTAATATACAGACGGTTCTGATTATAGACAGACAAGATTTCATTGCGGGACGTTGAAGAGAGACTGTAAAATGAGGGAGTACCCAATCCACAAGTGTTTAAGAAGGTGAGGATAGAAGAGTGTGCAGCTGTCACAAGAAGACAGAAGAAAGTAGAATAGGATATACACAAACTCCTCAACTGGCTAAACCATCCATTGGCTTTTGACAACTGTTATTATACATGGACCCCATTCTGTTTCATACTCAGCCATATCATTCATCAACACTCTTTTCTTCTTTATCTATCTGCACTATAAATGTAACCTCCCTTATCATCATCTCAATTTACACTCTCTCAAGCTCATCCAAATAAAACAAACCTCAAAAACCAGAGCTTTATTTTTCAAGATTTTTCAAGAATGACTTCTTGGGAGTTGGATGATGACAGAATGAATTTTCAGCTGGATGATGTGGAGGATCAAGGCCCTTTTGATCATTACCATCATCATTATCATCATCAAGATTGTAATTCACAAGTGCATGGGATCTCCAGGCTAGCTACTTGCACTACAAGCAACTCCACCTTGGATTGTGAGGGTTTCGAGCCCGAAAGCAATGAGAATGGCCTTAAGGCCATGTTGTCTAGGTTGTCAATTGAGAGTATTGACTTTGGTGGGGATGCTGATGAAGAATTATCTGATAGTCCTGGCCAGGAAGGCAAGAATTGTTTGTCTTCGGAAAATGAGAATGAAAAAAAGCCTGTGGGAGTTTTTTCGCTTCCTGGAACTCCACTAGGGCACAGAAGGCACCAGGGTTTGGTAGGGAAAATTAAGCAGTATTCAAGCGAGAACGAAACTCGAAAGGCGAGCAAGAGTGACAGGAGGAGGAGATGGAAGAGGAGGGTTTTGAAAAGAGAGAATAGGAATGTTGATGAAGAGAATTTGAGTAGTTGGAGGAGTCATGGCAATAGTTTTAGTGGGGAGAGTGATCAGAATGGATCAGGGTTGAGAGTGATCACAAGGCCGAAAGGAGGAGCACATTCTTTGTGTATGGACATGGAGGAAGTGAAGGCTTGTAGGGATCTGGGATTCGAGTTAGAGTTGGATGCCAAGATCATGCCTAGCAGGCTCACAATCTCGGCCCCGGTGCTCGACACTGGCGGTGGTTGCACCACCAGCAGCGGTGGCAGCTCTCCGATCTCTAATTGGCGCATTTCTAGTCCAGGTACTTATCTTCACGTCTTACGTTTTACGTTTTGGAAGAACTGGTCACCTAATTTTGTCAATTGACATTAGAGAGCTAATGCGCCCGTCTGGCTCGTACATTTCTTGACCCGTTTGTGTACTAAGTGAAGCATTTTTAAGAAATTGAGAATGCTAACTTTTCTTTCGGAACTTTTACTTCTTTTTCAAATACTTCATTAACTAATTTACTAATCCACTTCTTTACTTTAAGAAAGAAATCAGTTTTTTTAAGTTTGTCCAACCAGTCTCAATATTTCATTTTTCCGAGTTTTCAGAGAACTAGTCATTTAACGTGTCCCTGTTCTTTGATAAAACAGGAGATGATCCAAAAGATGTAAAAGCAAGGCTAAAGGTCTGGGCACAAGCAGTGGCAATTGCTTCAACATCTCCAAGATCAGGATGCAGCTGCTAGCTAATAATCCACATGAGTCTAATTTCACTGCCTTATCAACCTTTTTTTTTCTTGGAATGTGTGCCATTTTTTGTTAAAGAAGTTTTTGTCATGTAGCTTAACTTGGTGAATATACATGTCAGTTAGTTTGTCTTTTGCTGCAATGAAGGATCTTCTCTTCTGGTAAAAAAAATAATTGAGGTCAGAGTTTGATTGATGTTAATGTTCAATGATTTTCTGAATATATAAACGTGCTAAACATATGCTTTTCGGATCCGATTTTTAAAATAATAATTTAGAAAGATTGCGCACAATAATTTACTAAACCTCCCAGCACTAATATTAAAATAATAACTTCACCGGCCATGTGAAATTTATTTAATTCAAGATATTTCGCTATTGTCACTGTGACAGGACAAGAACGTATCGGAGTGATTTAAAAATTCTAGATTTATTAAAAAATTTCTATTAATTCTTAAAAGGTTATCGTGATTAAAAATTCTTAACTTCTTGGAAAAAAATTCAATGATTAGTTTCGATTTTCAATTTCTAAAATCATATTCATATTCTGGTCTTAAAATAGGGCTGCTTTTAAGAATTTTTTAAATATATCTGTTCGATTATTATTATATAGAAGTTAAACATTCGAACATATTTAGGTGGAGTAGGTTGTCTCGGAGAGATATTCGGATGAATATGCGGATTGTTTAACGATTATAGTATTGAAAAAATAAAATTTTAAAAAATGCTAACAAGAGATTATGATTGTGATAAAGTTTTAGTCAGCTCCGCCAGAGTAACAGCAGACTTTCCTATCTGCGGAAGGCCGAGGAATTAAATAGATCAGTGGAAGTTAGCTCCATTTAAATAAGTTTTAAACAAAGAAAAGGATAATTTTTTTACGAATATCCATGCATATATATATATATATATATATATATATATATATATATATATATATATGGATTCCAAGGATGAATCTCATATGCAACTGAAAACTGTAAATTACAATTGATGTATGGGTGCCCCTGGCGGGGCCATTAGATCAAAACAGAATCAACTGAATGCAACCTCATAAGCAACTGAATTTTTTTAGGATGGGGTGATATTGTGGTGGATTTGGGTTGCAGGCCCCGCAGGGGCAATATTCAACTGAATATGCAATCTCATAAGCAACTAAATGCAACTGAAAACTGTAAATTACAACTGATGTATGGGTGCCCCTGGCGGGGCCATTAGATCAAAATAGAATCAACTGAATGCAACCAAATGCAACTGAATGCAACTAAATGCCTGATTTCAAGTTCCAGTCTCCAAATGTCATTTTCGACCAGATTTTCAGAATATATATATATATATATATATATATATATAGACAAAAGTTATTTGGGATCCTATATTTTCTTGGAGTCTTGGAGTCCAAATCTAGGCCCTCCATTTTAAAAGGATCCAACGGAATGCATTACAACTGTTTTGTTTTTTTTTAAAAATATAATATATTTAAGTTTATACAACTAGCGGCAAATTGTAAAAGTTTTGTACTGTCTGTGCGGACAGCGCGAGTCATGCGGAGATTACAACAAGATGAGATTTTTCAGGAATTCAAACTGCAATCGTGTCTTGCATTCCTTCTATCCCCTTATAATTTGTTTTCACCCCTTCATCCATCTGTTTGGAGGTACGAAAAAATAATTCAGTCGCAGGACGGTATTCATTTGCCGCACGTTAATGTGATGTCTGATCAGAATCATGATACAAGCAAGTACTGCATATCATTTGCTTCAAAGTAAGGTGTGGGACAAAAAATAAACCCCCCAACAAACAAATGCAGGACACTAGGACGCAACTCGTGCTCATCAAAGGACACTACACATGCTGCAATCACAAGTGCAGAACATACACAGGATTAAACTTTGTACTGTGCACATACAACTCCAATTACAAAATACCCAGATGTCCACAAAATAAGAAACTAAACACCAAGATGTTCCCAAACTCAAATGTACTGAACTAACAGAAACTCATTAACCGTTTCGCAATTGATAGTCGAATTACTCTAAATCAGATTATAGTTGCTTAGAGTGCCAATTAAACTCACACCCTCCCAAACAATTTCTTAATAAACCCCAAAATCAATAAACTCCCCTCGATTGTCTGGAGGAGCAAAATATATGGTGACCCATTGAAGTACGGTGCCACCGTACTGCAAATCTGAGATGATCGAGATCGAAAATCCGGCATGTAAACAAAAGTGAAGAACAAACAAAGTAGAATGCTGTAACTTAGGTACATCCTGCAGCGCACACCTCAGTTGTTTAAATCAGTCCGGCAAGTCCCGCACCTTTGTATGATCACAGCGAAAAACAAGCCCCGGTGATAACGGAGGAAGTTTTGAGCGGATGATGCGGGATTTAGCTTTGAATTAGCGTTTAAATTTTTTTAAAACTGATTCTATAGTTTTTTTATTAATTAAAATTGATTTTACTGGATTAAATCTCAACCACAGGATCTTTTTTTAATCTAATGGTGGATCTTAAGGACTCCAATTTCTCACAAAATCTAGTACCCCAAAGATCTCCACTCTATATATATATATATATATATATATATATATATATATATATATATATATATATATATATATGGATTTCAAGGATGAGGTCGAAAATGACATTTAAAAAGTGGAACTTGAAATCAGGCATTCAGTTGCATATGAGGTTGCATTTAGTTGCAGGGGGAGGGGGTAGTATTTTTGCAATTTAGAAACTTAGTTTAGTAAATATGCAATTAATTTAGGAAGATAGTATTTTTGCAAATAAGATCCTAAAAAGTAGTATATTTGATAAATTCCCTAATTTTTTTACGAATATCCATGCATATATGGTACTCCTCACAGTTTCATGGTGAATAAATTTATGTGAGTGAATAAATTTCCCTTATTTATAATTAAATAATTTATATTTTGATCAATTATGTATAAAATAATATTCTTTGTTTTCTATATGACCCTTTAATTATTGACAAAAACATTTAAGTGTTTGGAGGGGATGGTTAAATAATATAGTTTTTAAAAATTTTCATTTTCTGAATACATGTGTCCAAAATTTTAATTGCAGAAAAATAATCAGAAGTAATAATTTTTACGATCTTGTCATCCCATACATGTAACAAAAGTTAAAGTATCTCGTAAAAACACAGAGAAAAAGGAGAGAGAAGTTGACAAAAATTAAATCATCTTTGAGAAAAAATACAGAGTAATATATAACGATTCTTCTTATGTCCAACTTACTTTTATGCAGTATAATTTTATTATTTGTCATGTATTTTAAGATTTTTTATAAAGTATAATTTTATAATTTGCTTTTAAAAATTCATTTCTAATTTATGTATTAAAGACTACATTTTTACTAGAAAAAAATAAAATAACTTAATTAAATTATATTTTATAAAATTAACATACTTGCCGAACACTTCCAAACATATGCAATTAACCATGGCAGGGAGAACGTGATTAGGCAGCCTAAAAAGTTATTAAATGACCTTTTGCACAATTATTGGCCCAAAGGTAGAGTTTTTATAGAGCCAATAATTCTTGAACTCTCGATGAATGACACTAGCAGTACACTTACACTCGATGATTGCCACAAGTAGCTCTTAACAACCAGATTCCCATAAAGTGAAAATTCAATGCAATCATATATTATTAGTTAAATTTCTCATTTGCAACTGTCGTAAATAATATTGCAAACGAGGTTGCAGAAGTTGCAAGTCGTTGCAACTGTTGTCAAATGTTGTTACAAATGATTTTGTAGAAATTGCAAGTCATATTTTTTAAATAATTTATAAAAGATATTATTTTTAAAAATATTGAAAGTTATTTTTGTAAAAAATTTCAAGAGGTTAGGTAGTTATGAAAAAAGCCCTAAATAAAATTATGCGAGTATATAAATTTGTCTTATTTATGATTAAATAATTTTATATTATGATTATTTATGTATTAAATAATATTCTTTGTTTTCTATATGATTCTTTGATTTTTGAGACAGACATTTAAGTGATTCGACGGGATGGTTAAAAATATACTTTTTATAATTTTCACTTTCCGAATACATGTGATCAAAATTTTAACCACAAAAAAATAATTAAAAATAATTTTTACTATCTCGTCATCTCAGATGCGTAACAAAACTTAAAGTATCTTGTAAAAATAGAGTCTTTAGATCCTTCTTCCGTCCGGGTTATTTTTATACGGTTTATTTTTATGGTTTGTCATGTATTTTAAAATTTTTAAAAAGTAATATTTTATAATTTGTTTTAAAATATTTATTTCTAAATTATATTTTAAATACTATATTTTATTAGGAGAATTTTCTTAAATAACTTAATTAAATTATATTTTATAAATTTTTTAAAAATACTCCAAACATATGCAATTAACCATGGCAGGGAGAAAGTGATTAGGCAGCCTAAAAGTTATTAAATGACCTTTTGCACAATTATTGGCCCAAACATAGAGTTTTTTATAGACCCAATAATTCTCGAACTCTCGATGAATGACACTAGTAGAACACTTACACTCGATGATTGCCACAAGTAGCTCTTAACAACCAGATTCCCATAAAGTGAAAATTCAATGCAATCATATACTACCAAAAAGAAGAAAAGAGTCATGTGCACATAATATATGGATTTCCACTTTAATCATAATTATTAAGAAAATAGTGGAGGCCCCGGTCTTAAATAATTGTGGACTCGAAACAATATTGGAAAATTTTGACATGTAGCTGTGAAATGCCCCACGCAGAGGGAGACTAAACACAAGGATGTGAAGGCAGAGAGGGTCAGAGGGAGGTCTGGATAATTATGGCCACTCATTCAGACTGTCTGCAACTATATGAGCTGAGAAATCTCGTGGGTTTGTAAGAGCTTAGAATGTGGTGGGCAAGTTGTTGTTGTTGGGTTGAAATGTGTTAGATTGTTGACAGTAGGCATTGACTAGAGGAGCCGTAATTACTGAGTCAGGGAGTTGTTGAATGGGTACTGTTATAGTGTTATTGTCACAATTCATAGACTATTAGACTCATCGGAAAGGTCCAGCTTAACTTTTTTTTTTTTTTTCACTGGACTTTCACGTCAATAAATTGTACCGAAATAAAATATTAAAAAATAGGATAGTTTCTTTCCTACATAAAAACCTTTTATCTAATGGGAAAATAGATTTTTTTGCCACCCAACTTATTAATTATTTAGAAACGTACCACTGAATTATAATTTTTTCCTTTTTTGTCACTAATGTTGTTTGGATTTGATTATTAACACTATGTTATTCTTTTTAGCATTATTAAAATATAGTGTTAGTCTGCAAAATTATGGTGATATGATATGTGACTATATCTTTATACTCCCTCTGCCCCCTTCATTTCTTTACGTTATTTTTTGACACGTTTTTCCATTCTCATTTAAAGTATAGTTACATAATGTATTTTTTAAATTTTTTTTCTCTGAATAAAAGTTTGATGTTTAAACTTTTATTAAAAAAAGAAATTTTTTCAAATAAAAGTTACGAAACGTTGGATTTTTTTGGTCACTAACATTACATTTGGATTTGATTATTAACAATATGTTATTTTTTTAGCATTATAACAATATAGTGGTAGTCTGCAATATTATGGAGTATTACGTATAAAAATATCGACACATATCAGATCATCATTATATTGCAGACTATCACTATATTTTAATAATGCTAAAATGAATAATATAGTGTTAATAATCAAATCCGAACCTAACGTTAGTGACAAAAAAAATCCGTACCTAACATTAGTGACAAAAAAGAAAAAGATTATAGTTCGGTGGTAGGTTTCTAAATAAATAATTAGTTGGATGGTAAAAAAATCTATTTTCCTTTATCTAATCAAAGGACATGTTGAAGAAAAGCCCCACAAAAATTAGATAAAAATTTTGATACCTGAAAAAAAACACTCGAAAGAAAAGCAAAAACCGCGGTACTAAGAGTAAAGGAAAATTTTCATTCAAAAAAGTCTACTGACTAACCAAAGATCATGCAAAGATGGCCTCGGAAATTTAGCCAATAAAATTTCAACCTTGATGAAAAATGAAAATCCGTGGAAAGGAAAACAATAAAGAAGGAGAAAAAAGGAAGAATCAAGCATTAAAGATTATGCCAGGCATCGAAACAAAGTCATCTAAAATAACACAATCATTAATAAACGACAAATATAATCACAATAAACGATCAAAAAGCAATCAAGTATGGCACTCCCTTGATAGGGCCACAATAATTAAAACAAAAATACAACAAGCCTTATTAATCTAGTTATAAACGAATCATATATAAGAAAAATATATTAAAAGTACTAAAACAAAAGATTTTGAACTCATACCATTGTCGTGGGTCAATTTACACGATCCTTACCTTATCGAATATAAATATATGTAATCATCGACTATGGCTAAAATTAAATTAAAGTCACTTAACTCGTCGTTGACTCATCTCAATGATTTATCACTAAGTCAAAATTTTGAAAATCGAGTAGATCTAAAATCTTCTAACGAATTCGGTGGGGAGTATTATTGAGAAAAACGAGAACAAATCAAGAGAAATAAACTGATTCAGAGCTTTTCATCGGTGAAAATCGATGAAATCTCCGACTACGGCCGGAAAAAGAAGAAAGAGAGGAGCCTAGGAGGGGTGTATTGGATTGGGATTTTAAAGCATTTTTTTGCATTCATGAAATCCGAGGTATTCGATTGGGATTGTTTGAAATCCATTAAAATCTTGAGGTATTCAATTGGGATTTTAAATTATGCTACAAAATCTGGTGGTATTCAATTGGGATTTTAAATTATGCTTTAAAATCTGAGGGTATTCGATTGGGATTGTTTGAAATCCATTAAAATCTGATGGTATTCAAATGCTGATGGATTTTTTTTCATTTCATAAAATGATGGATTTTGTGGCATTCTTCAGTGTATTTTAAGTTTTTTGAAATCCCACCAAATTCAATGGGATTTTGAAGCATTTTACCTAAATCCTATCAACTCTGCGACATTTCGTCAAGAATCCGCACAAAATCAAAATCCCATACAATCCATTAAAATCTATAGATTAAAAATAATGCATCAAAATCCCAATCGAGTACACCCCGTAGGTTTTTTTTTGTTGGTAGCTGAACAAAAATTGATTGAACTGGACCGATAAATTTTCGGTGTTGTATCTCAATATAATTTTATGATAAAAAAAATTGTGACAGAAACGTGTGTGATCGAGGGCTGTTTGGCTGCTCTTGACTTGCCAATACAAGGAGTTTGACTTATTTCGAGAAAACATTTCACATCACTCAAATCAAGTATTTATAAAACATTAATTTGTTTAACTCCTGATATTTTGTGCTTTGATCATTTTAATTATTATGATCGATTATTATGACAGAATTTATTAACCCAACTCAATTAAATTGGATTCTCAAAATTTCAACCCAACTCAAACCGTATAAATTTAACCCAAACCAATTTGTAGTACTTCGGTTTGGATTGATTTGATTGGGTTAATAAATTATATAACTAGAACGGTAAGTCTTAAGATCTTAGAAATTGAAAATATTTCAGCAAAATATTATAATTATCGGTATCAAACTGGTTTTCAACATCCAAGTTTTTATACTAAAAATTATTTTCACGATCTTGTAAAATACATAAAATTGAATTAATTTACACGAAATAAATAGTAACAAATATATTCATGAATTTAATCTCATTTTCTCATTCATATTTGTTTGCTACTTAAATAGATAGACTTAGAGGCATAGGGACATGTTCAAGAGAGACCATTAGAGAAAGAACTATACAACCGTTACCTTATTTCTAGTATTAGGTTAGGGTTCTGCGGTAGAAATTCACATGTAAAAAAATGTCAATATTTATGTATTATATTTTAAAATTATTTTTGATTTAGATTTAGATTCTAAAAATCTATTTAAAATTTAGGGTTCTGGAGCAGAATCTTAGTGATTCTATGGTTCTAATTTAAGGACCGGTTCTCTATTAAACGCGACCAGCATAAACACGTTTACGTAACAAGCAAACAATATTCATGTTGTGTGCTCGTAAACAAACATAATAATAAATTTAATCTCTTATTCTCATTCATAAATTTAATTTCATATATATATATATATATATATATATATATATATATATATATATATTTATATAGCAAACAAAAATTACTATATTAAATTTAAAGATCACACAAATACAATAAAACTAAATGAACTAGGTTAATATGCGATGAGATGGATAAATTTAATACGTTCTCATATTTTTCAATCAGGTTGGGTTGGATCAGTTTATAAAATCCGAACCCATGAAGTAAATCGGGTTAATACTTTTTTTTTCCAATTACTTTTGTCGGGTTAAAAACTTTCGAATTAAACAAATAAATTAAGCTAACCACTTGTACATTAAATCAATATAATTCGTAAGGATGACCAATTCTGAGCCTAAATCCAAAATTGTTTTACAAAAAAGAAAATGCCCTTTTAGAACAGCGATGTTCCAAATAAGTTCCCTAAATATATAATAAACAATTCAAATTCTTAAAAATAGGGATTCTATATTGAATATTATTGACTGACAACTCCAACAATAATTCCTATTTGTGTTCCTTATTATTATTATACTATTAAATTCCAATTCTTTTAACAAAAAGATAATAAAAAAATATGGGAAAGAGTGTCCAAAAAATGAGAGTTGAGTATTTAATCGTTAAAACACAAATGAGTTCAGGAAATTTGGAGTGAATTTTTGTTCTACAGTATTTCCTAAAATTTTAGCTTAAGACATGGTATAGCTAATGTTTTGCGACAAATGGCCAGGGAGAACAGGCCCAAAAGTGATTAAGATTTCTTTCATTCGTTTCCGTTTTGAAAGTGTTGGGTTAGCATGGCTCTCACATCCTCAACACAAAATTGGCCCATCAATGTGCAGATGTGAGGTCAATTGCAACATTCATTCATTCAATACAATTTGCAGAGTCCGTTTAAACCTCAGCAAATATCTTCCTAATCAAAAATTTATATATTTAACAAACCTTATTATTTTCAAAAAAAAAACCTTATAAAATGAATATCTACGTAATTTTTTTTATAAATTTAATGAAATACTATTTAAATAATTATTATAACTAGAAAAACCTGCATTCATTAAAATTATCAGTTCAGCAGGTTTCTAATGTAACTAGCTTCTTAACCCGTGCAAAGCACGGGTTGCTTTAAATTATTTTTTAATATATGTTATATTTTTTTATTCATCTTTCTTAAATTGAGATTATTTATATTATTAAGATAATTTACATTTATTTGTATTTTAAGTCATATATTGATGTCTTCTTAACCCGTTTGCACGGGTTGCTTTAAATTATTTTTTAATATATGTTATATCTTTTTGTTCATCTTTTTTAAATTGAGATTATTTATATTATTAAAATAATTTAAATTTATTTGTATTTTAAGTCATATTATATTGATATCTATATGTAAACATATCCTCACTATAATGATATTTATTAAACTATATATACAAAAAATATACACTATTTAAAATTTTATTATATAATTAAATTATCATACACCTAAAACTACTCATTATTTTTTTTTGCTAAGTGCTCATTATTGTTGTATTACATATATAATAGAATTTGCCAAAATTCGGTTAAAATCGATGACTAATTGGGAAAAAATTGGATTAATTGGTTGAAAATTACAAAATTTGTGGGGAAATTTAAAATTTAAAAAAATTAGTATATATATATATATATATTATTTTTACGTATATAAAATAAAATTAATTCCGAATAATGTATTCATCATTGTGATTAATCGTCGATTTTCTGATTTTCGCTTTTTATAACATTGGATGTTTTTTATTTATTATTAAATCATGAATATAAATATATTATACATATATGTATTGAAATTTTAATTATGAAGTAATTTAATGTATATTAATGATTAGACATTAATGTCTAATAAATATTTTAGTATTAAAAGTCAATAATGACCTTCAGATATATAAGTCTATGTATAATGAGTAAAGGGTAACTTCGTCATTTTAAATTAAATTACTCATGGTTGTTCCATTAGATATATAATAGATTAGTTGCACAAATCACTAAAACACATACTACTATACATGTATCTGATTTAGTTCAACTTACTTTTAATTGAAAATTATTGATTATAATTTAAAATAAAAAAGTCAATTTCACATTATTGATCTAAAATTTAATCTAAGACCCTCATCTTGTTTTTAAAAGCCATGCTAATTTGCTCAAGAGAATAAGAGAGGGCAAACCTATTAGTAATCCAGAAATCCAAATTTATGTCAAATTACTTCAAATTCTTCTCCGGCATTGTTCTAAAAAATATTGATTCAAAAAAGTGATTCAAATTTGAATTAGTGAACACTGGTGATCCAAACTGTTCACTAATCCAAATTAGGATCACCTACTTTATCATAAAATAATGATTTTGTTATTTGTATATATTTCATTTATCAGACTTGAAAATTAATTTGTGATTATAATATTTAATTAATATTAGTTTATAATTAATAATTAGTAAAAACTTACAATAATAGGAAGGTAAATTTCATTGAAATTAAAAAAAGAGTACATTTCATGTATTAAATAAAAGTACATAAAATAAAATAACATAAGTAGTTAATAATGAATAAACATTAAATTAAAGATTATATAATTTAATATAAATTTATGTAATATATTATACGTAAAGTAATTTAGATCAAAATTTGGATCACACTGTTGGAGTTGGTCAGAAATTTAAATCAAAATTTGGATCAGTTAATGATTTAAATTTAAATTTTTAGATCACCAAAACCGAAGATGGCCTAAATGTATTTGTGAAGTCAATTACACAAATCATTCTCTCTCTGGAAAATGACCTGTGAATCAGGCATTTCTTGCGAACCAAAGAATAAGAGAAAACTAGAAAGGCTGGCTTACATATTGTCAACTGTATAATGAAGCATACAAAACATTTTATGAATGTCACGAAAATGTAGTTTGTGCTCCTACAACTTGGCAACTTGAATTATATACGCAAGAATCGTATTCTCGTTATATTTTTTGACCATTTAATTGGCCACGGTGACAACAGTTTTCGGTATTGCCACCCGCAAATGTGTAATTTGATCACACTGAATAGTGAATATCTTCTAATCCTAATCCTGCATAATTTCTTTTTACGAGAGGGCAATCTCTGTAAAATACAAGACTGAAACAAAAATTTGATGCATGTTAGAGCATTTCTAATGAAAGATGTCAGTATGATGTGACATTATACTCTTATTAATTGAAATTTTATAAAAATGATAATGAGGTGATAAGTGTGCAATTCGAGGTGCTAAAAGTTGATATCTCATAAATTAGGATGCCAAATCCTTTTGTGAACTTAGTAATATATAAAATAATATTTTATACACCATCAGAAATGCTCTTACGAAAAATAAAATACCAGATCATTTTGATGGAAGATCTAGGATTGAAATTAGTGCAGGCTAGTATAATTTTAGCACCTTCTATCCTATTACGAAAGTGGGACAAAGCATTGATTCGAATTCTGAAATCAGCCAAATAACCAACTAGTGTTGAGCCACAAGATTGGAAAAATTCTCAGAATTAAAGCACCAACTTGAAGAATATCCTTTTGATCTATACCTGCGTATATATCTCAGAATCTATCAAAAGAGAATAATTAAGAAAATAAAAACTGAATCAACTGAAAACAGAACCAAAAAAGGCCTCTATAAATAGTAGTTCCCTCAAAGACATAGTTAAGTAATTACAGCTGAGTTATTTCTAAAACCGCAATGGAAGCTCTCCAAAGGTGTAATGAATCCAAGTATGAGTGCTTGCTATTTGGTAAGCCTGTTGATTTCCTTTTTGCATTGTACTATTAGTACTTCGTAACTCCACTTCCGAGTGGGACATATGGTTACGTTTTTATGTGTTACTAATTTACTACATGAATATGTTCCTAAATCTTATTACTTTTGTATTTTGTAGATATGGATGATACTTTGTATCCCTTGAGCCTGGGTCTTAACCTAGCATGCCGCAAGAACATAGAAGGTACAGACATGGAGTTAATGTATGGCTAATCAATCCGAAAAATAAAACACACTCCCTCAGTCTCCTTCAATTGTATACATTAGAAGACGGGGACGCGGCACATACTTTAATACTCCTGTAAAATATAGTTCCATAACTTATTTTTAAGATTTTCTTAACTTTTATTCAGAAAAAAAGAAAATCTTAAAATAAGTTATAGTGCAGTGAAAAAAACGTATAGAGATGAGTGGACGGAGGGAGTATAGTGCAGAACAATGTACCGTACTAAGTGACTCTGTAGGATACTTATGGAATTGAACTTATGATTATTTTTAATTGCAGAGTTCATGTTGGAACACTTGGAAATTGAAGAAGATCACGTTCCCAGGCTGTGCCTTGAGCTTTACAGGGAGCATGGGACGACTATGGCTGGCCTAAAGGCAAAGCGAAATCCGGCCTTAATTTTCAATATTATTTATGTAAAGCTCTGTTCGTCTTCTGAAATTTTTCATGCCAATGTTGGTTCTGGCAGGCTTTGGGCTATGAATTTGACAATGATGAGTTCCATGCTTATGTGCATGGAAGACTGCCTTACAACAATCTCAAACCGGATCCAGTACTAAGAAATCTCCTGCTTTCCATGCCACAGCGAAAAATAGTATGCAATTTCTTTATTAGGTGCTTGAATATATGATCAGAACATATTAAAAAGACAAAATTCACTGATGCATGATTCTGAACCAATTAAATATATGCTAATTACTTCTGATCTTAGATATTCACTAACGCGGATGAAGCACATGCATCTCAAGTTCTTACTAGGCTGGGATTGGAGGATTGTTTCGAGGGAGTCATATGTTTTGAAACTCTTAATCCCCCTCCTGTTGAAAACGTAGTCGATGAGGACAAAGATACCGCTGCTGAGTATATTAGGCCGTCCACAATTTTATGCAAACCGGCTCTTGAAGCCATGGAAGCTGCTATTGAGATTGCAAATGCTGATCCAAAGAAGACGGTAACTAAAATACAGAATTTTTTGCTGTGTCCTTGAGATATATGTTACAACTGCTGACATGATTAATTGAGCTCATTTTTTTCAATTTCAGATCTTTTTCGATGACAGTCCTCGGAACATTGTTAGTGGCAAAGCTGCAGGCCTTCACACTGTTATTGTGAGTTCAATATCCTGGCAATGCAAAATCCCTGATTTTTAAAAAATATCTTTTATAAAGATGAATTTCACGAACTTAAATCTTCACAATGTCATGTTAACTATTGTTAGTATTAAGTAGCCGGTCATCTTAAAAAGATTCAATACGAGACAGATAAACAAAAAATAAATTAAATATATGTAGGTGGAGAGAGTCGGACTGAGTCTCCTCCTAAACTGAGTTCTGGTACCGGTTAATCATATAAATTCATCGCAGGTGGGAAGCTCGACTCTGGTAGCAGGAGCAGACCATGCATTGAGCAGCATCCACAATTTTAAAGAAGCTTTACCTGAGCTGTGGGAAGGAGAAGGAATAGAGCAATTTGAACCAACTGTCCAGCCTCCTCCTGTTGAAACTCAAGTCCTTGCTTAGTATTCTAGTCTTATTTACTCAACATGTGTAATTCTATCGATTGAAAGAAAACAGAAGGCAGATAAAATTTAAAGACCCTTGCCAAGTCATTCTATGTTAATGTATGTGTAGCACTTACTAATTCTCTGGTATATTTTTCACAATATTTCTCTTTTTACGAACATATTTAATGGTGAATCCTGCCGAATATCGGGTTAGATTTTTTTATTCGATACAATATTAAAGATTAAAAAAATACAGAGAAAAGACTCGAAATGACATGAATTTAAGGATAAATAGCACTCTAAATTAAATACTAGATTGTGTCGATTTTACTTCAAAACGCTAGCTCATGCAATATTTTTGAGTCTTTTTTAGAACACCATTTGAAGTTGCATTTTGGTGCAAAACACCAGTTAATATTTCATTTTCAATTATTTTATCAAGACACCAATTAAACTCGCGTTTTGAATACAAAACACAACTTCATCTTGCGTTTTTCCTTCAAAAAAACTTCATCTTGCGTTTTGGTCATAAACATTAAGCACCACTTGATTTAAGTATTTTACTATACTATTTGGAGTCATTTTTCCGATATGTGTCACTCAGGATATGACTTCGTCAATAGGAGGTTTCGGGCGATACCAAATTGACCATGTTCCGGGCTATAAATTCAAGGCTCGTGTCCGGCTCAAGGGGATTGACAGTCTGGTCCGAACTCGACTTGGGTCCCGTCAATTGACATATGACCGGCTCGTAGGTTTCCAAGTTGGGACGAGTTTTCTTAATTTAATTTAATTTAATTAATTTTATACTTTTATTTAATATAATCATTTTTTTATTTAAAAGGAGATGGTACATGGTATAAATTTTATTAATTGAAAATGTATTTTATAAATAATTTGAGAGGACTATTCTCTAAAAATAATGAAACAAATCGCATCGATACAATAAGAATATACAAATGAAAGAAATAAAATAAAAGTCAAACAAATATTAAAATTACAAAAATAGAATCCTAACCTTCATTCATTACCGACCGGTCCTGTCCGGGTGGCGGTCCTAACTCGGGCCTAGAGGTGTACACGGGTTGGTGAAACCGACCAACCCGATCCAAACCGATTATTTTGTCCGATCCAATCCGAAATTTTTTTAACTAATTGGATTGAAAAAGTATTAACTAAATTGGGTTAGACATATTTGTTTGGTGGGCTGGAAAACGGGCTCTGTTCAGGCCTCGTCCTACAAATTGTCATTCAGAGCTGTCTATGTTTGATATAAAAGAAAGATTAGGGTTTTGGACTAAAAACATACTGCAGAGAACATCTAATGGCCTCCTCCCACTCAGAGAAGTATCTGACCGAAGATTTATTGATAAACATCTTTTGCAGATTAGATGTTAAATCTATTCTACGATGCACTTGTGTTCGCAAGTCATGGCATCACCTTATTATCAACTCTTCTTATTTGGTTAAAGATCATCTAACCTATCAGAAAACCTCCTCTCATGCAAAAAAATATATACTACATCAAACTCCCCAAGGCTGCAGATTACTAACAGATTGCACCCCTCTTTTCGACATTACGAAACATTCTAAACTATACTACACGCCAGACTTATTCGAGAAAGATTTTATAACTCGTAGTGGACGCAAACTGAAGATTCACGGGATGTGTGATGGGTTGTTATGTATTTCTTTTGATGCTGACATGAGAGAATTTGAGTATGGTAAACGTGAGTGCTATTGTATTGGAGATAATTTGTATCTTTGGAACCCGATATGCAGAAAATCTAAAAGGCTTCCGGGACTTGAACTCTCGACCTCTGGCGTGAACTTTGGGCAATATGGTGGTGTGAGCTTCGGGTATTATGGTGGTGATTATAAGGTGATGGTGATTTCTTCGTCTACTGGCTATAATTATTTTGTGTCTGTTTACAGCTTGAGTAGTAATCGTTGGAACGTTATTCGTACTAATTGTTATTATCAAGAGATTAGTGATTTTGTTATTAAGCATCCTACCAAGTTTGTAGATGGCACTGTATATATGATAACAGCTACACGAAGGACATCTTTTTCATATCTGCCGCTGATTGTATGGTTTGATTTACGCGATGAGACTATCCAACAGTTAAAGTGTCCGGAAGAATTTGTTTATTATTGTTCTCGTTATACCATTGAAGCGTATGGAGAATCAATTGCTGTTTTCGGATGTGGTAATCGAGAGGATGAGCGGTATCTTGACATGTGGACCTTTTTAAGAGACAAGGACTCATCCAAATCAAGCTGGGAAAAAAAGCTGGTTATTAAATTGGAAAATATTGGGTATTCTCATATTCCATTAGGCTTCTTAGACAATGGTAGATATATGATAAGTAGACATTCTATGAAAGTTTATTATCCACGTATGTGGAAAACCACGTTCCTTTTGTGCGATCTGGAGTCTCAAAAAGTTTTAAAGTACGGATCTCAAAGTGGTTCAGACTCTCACGGCAGTAAGATGAATCCTAATTGTGTGGAGAGCCTCCTTCTACTCGATGAAGATAGCGTAGATCCTTTTGTGCACTCTGAGGCCGAGTCTTCTTGCGGTTCAATATTGTTTACTTTGAAGAAGGATATCGGACATCCAACAAAGTGCAAAAACTGAACTGGGAAAATCAATGGAAGACATCTGGAGGAAGAAAAGATCTATAAGGTAGAGCTGAAAAGCTGGGGTGAGGAAATCTTTTATGACAAATGTGACTTCCTATCTATTTTTCTTACAGAATTTTAATGCATTTATGTTTTGTAATCTTAATTTTGTTAGTTCTAGATCTGCATTGTTTTTTCCAGTATTGATATCGCTTATTTAGCAAGTGAAAACGTGTACTGATAAACTGCAAGATGAAGCAATATTAAAGTCTAACGGCTACCATCCTTAATATGGTTCAAACTTGAAATAACCGGATGGTACAAAGTTTTTACAGACAAGAAGAAACATCAAAGTCTTGCAGAAACAAAAGTAACATCACAGTCATATCCTCTGTAATTCTTTAAGCTCGATTTACAAATTATAGATGCAGAAACTTTTACACAACAAAGTCTTCACACCTAGTATTATACTTTAGGCTAACCTGAATGACATCCATCCTCATTCCTCAGCAGAACTAAAATTGTGTCTTAGATGCAAGTACTACAAGACCTGCAAATTTCAATCCAGAAGTTTGTTTCACCAGCATCAGCTTCTAACTCTCTCAAATTCTTATTACAATTGGGAACAGTAATAACTGTAGAATAAATCTACTTATGCTGCCAAATTTATGACAAATAAGTTGCTGACTGAGACTTAACCTTTATGAGTCAATATGGACATTTTGAAGCAGATATCGAGCATCGTGTAAGAGGCTGTTGGTCTCCTCATTTGCGGCATCAAGCAAACGCAGCTCCCTGATCTCCTGCTCCCATTTGTCAGTCTGTTCCTTGTGGATTCTGCATAGAAAGAGAATTAATACTTAAGTCATGGCTTGTGCATGAGATCTTTTTCTTGTCTGAGTCGTTCTTCTATTACTCACGATATCAATCTTTCTCCAAATTGATTACTTATTTCCAGGAGGAGTGACTTTCCAGATTCCATGAGCTCGGAAACCTACATGGAACAATCAAAGAAAAGAATACTGAAATAAGAAACCAGCAAAAGGTTGCAGCTAAAATGATGATTGCTCTTGAAACATCAACATATTGCAATTAAAACATCGGCAATATCAACTTCATTTTCAAAATATATATAGATTAAGCAAGCACCAGATTAGTGAAGCTATTGATCTTTTCATGGATGCTTGCAATGTCAAGCTGCATTTGTTCAGATAATGGAACACCATCTTCAGTTTCTTCTCCAACGGTTTCCTCAGCATCCGTCACCATTATTTGCTTGTCTTCCACCTATTATGAGAGGTTACAAGATTACACAATATGATATCCAACTTGAAACTGTTCATAGGAACAAAGTTTAAGACAATCTCACAGATTGCCTCATGCGCTTTCTCCCAACATCAGCCTCTTCACCTTCCATTTTATGATACTTATCTGTCTGTAGAAGAAAAATAAGCAGGCCAGTAAGATAGGTCTATAGCACAGAACTTAATGCTTATGTGAATGAGTTTATAATAAAAGTCATCAAATTACAAAGAACAACCAATGTTCAGCCTATAGACTTGAAACCAGTGCACCACACAAATGCAGCAGTTACCCTATGCAGATTTAACTTTTTTCTCTTTCATTTTAGAACTCGGTGAAAGTACAGATAATCGATGTGTAGCAGGAATAGAAAAGGGAAATTAGTACAGGTAAAAACTGAAGTTTGGTTGTCCTCCAAAAAATGATTTGTCTAACAAATCAATTCCAGATAAGTATGTATACTGTTTTTGGAATGTATTCAAGTAAAAGTTTAAATCTCTGAAATTTTCAAGTTCAGTACATCTAATAAAAAGCTCATAAACTAGAAAACTCTAATCCTACACTTTCAATTTCATCCATAAATGTAATGCCTATAGTCACAAATAATAACAACATGATGTCAATCAAACAAATAATCTGTATTAGAATCAGATCAACCCCCTGCAACAGAATATCAAAAAAGTATACACAAACACTTAGATCAACCTAGTGACAGAGAAATCAATTTAGATCATTTACAATTTTGAAAACCGAAAATCAAATTAAATCAGAGGAGAGGCATACCAATACCAAACAAACATAGGATTTATCAGCAATTACATATACAAACTGATAAACACTAAAAAAAAAATCGGCAAGAAATCACTACTCAACAGTATGAGACTATATACATTTCACCAGTATCAAAAACATGATTACATACACTGACACAATTTTCATCCAAGACAAACTTAATATTCAAAAGTACGAATTACGATACTATAAATAACTCTGATTTCACATATACAAATCTATAAACACTTATGTAATATATACAATTAACAACACGAAACTATACATCAATTCAATTACACATACAAACTGACAAATTCAAATCAGCATGAAATATGCAATCAACAATACAAAACCGTTAACCATTCTGATACAACATATACACAAACTAAGAACCACTGTCATAGCACAAATCTGCCAAAAATCTTTATTCAACCATACGAGAGACTAACACACTCCAGTTTCAACAATACCGAGACTCTATCTCACTCCAATTACACATAAGAAACTTAATAAAGAAAAATACAAAACAATACGAGACTATATAACTATGATTTCGCAACTTCAACTTGATTAACACTAACACAACAAATTACGCAACAATACGAGACTAAACTATATAACTCCGATTTCACGATTTCAACTTGATTAACACTAACACAAAAAATTACGCAACAACACAGAGACTATATATAACTCCGATTTCGCATAAACAAGCTGAAAAACACTGATATGAAACTATACACTTCAATACGAAACTATTAAACTCCAATTTTGCAAATTCAACTTGATTAACACTAACACAACAAAATACGCAACAATACGAGACTATATATAACTCCTATTTCTTATAAACAAGCTGAAAAACACTTAAAAATAAAACTATACACTTCAGTACGAGACTAATTAACTCCGATTTCGCAAATTTAACTTGATTAACACTAACACAAAAAAATATGCAACCATACGAGACTATATATAACTATGATATCTCATAAACAAGCTGATAAACACTAATATAAAACTATACACTTCAATATGAGACTATTTAACTCCGATTTCGAAAATTCGACTTGATTAACACTAACACAACAAAATATGCAACAACAAAAGACTATATACAACTCCAATTTCTCATAAACAAGCTGAAAAACAATGATATAAACTGTACATTTCAATGCGAGACTATTTAACTCCGATTTCGCAAATTCAACTGGATTAACGCTAACACAACGCAATACGCAACAATACGAGACTATATATAACAACTCTGATTTCGCATAAACAGGCTGAAAAACACTGATACAACAATAAACACACCAATACGAATCTCTCTACATATAGATCACGTTGTTTTCACAGCTATGAACTTATAAAATGATAAAACTGACAAAATTCAGATATGTATGAAGTGATAGAAAGCACCTTTAAGTAGAAGTTAAGAATCGTCTCTGCAGCTCGTAGAGAAAGCGCGGGAAAATTGAATTTGTATTTGAGGGTGAAAATGATGATTTGGGGGAGATTATTAGAGAGACGGGGCTTTGTATTTATATCTACAGAGGCCTGTGGGCTGTGGGTTTGGAAGGTTTGAGTGTTTTGGGCGTATTTAATGGGCCGAGATGTTGGGTTAGGAACTTAATTTGTAATTTTTAAGTAGTCCATGAGTCATGATCGGTTGTGAAATGTATATATACGGCCTAATCGGGCCGTTTGAGTTAGTTTAAAATAAGTGACTTGTTGCTTATAATAAAGAAGTATAGTAGAAGTGAGAAGTAAATAAATGAATAAAGTGTTTGGAAAAGAAGCAAAAGCTGTGAGAGAGAAGATAGCATTCTCAGTTTCTTAAAAGTGCTTCTACTTCTTTACACAAACGGGTCAGGAAAAGCAGAAGCAACTTCTGCTTCTAGTTCCCAAACAGGCCCAATGACTGCTTCTTCTTCTTGTTCTTCTACTTCTTTTTTTTTTTTACGAAAAACGAAGATTTTATTAAAATACTAAAATTCAGCCGGGACAAACACCCAAACTTTCAATTACAACCTGATAGCGAAACAAATAATGAGTTAAATAATAGTCATTTTTGTTTCAAAATCGCTTAACACATAGAATAATTAAATTCTTCGATCTTAAAATTATTATAATCATATCCCGGAGTAATCCAACTTACATCAATTATAAACATAGTAGCATCGTAATTGACCATCCTATAAATATCATCTGTAACCCAATAATCAGTACTATCAGTTACATAAACTGACATTGTAGCAACAACTGCCTTCAAAATAAGAACAATTTTTTGTCGTGAAGGGTGAGCTTTTACGGCATTCAGCACCGTGTCATATTTGATGTCATCCTTATAGATCACTCAAAATAAAATATAAATCCCTCTTAGAAAAATTAACAAAACCCATAAAAAAAGCCGATAAAGACATCAAAACACAAAAAATCAACATCTCAGAAAAAATGAGCACAACCTTAATAACAAGATACTCAACTTAATAAGAAATTATCCAAAAAAAGATTAGATATTGATTTTATAAAAAAAAAACTAAGTAAAAACCTACTAAAAGTCTAATGAAAGTAGTTTTGTTTTGTTTGAAATGAATTTAACTCATAATGCAATCAAACAGATTATAAAATTAGAATTAACTTCCGGTCAATTAACTAAACTAATAAAAACTTGCATTTAGGTAATTGTCGTGAATACAACCGTTAAATTTCAGTTGACTTTAACGAAATCCACTAAAAATAAAAATATGATAAAAATCTAAAAAAGTTGAAGAACTTGAAAAATAATCTAAATATTCATTTTTTTTTAAAATCTAAAAAATTTTGAAAACTTCAAAAAATCTGAAAATTTGAAAAAACTTTCAAAAAATATGGAATTTTTAAAAATATGTGAAAAAATGTAATAACTTTGAAAAAATCTAAAATATTTGATTTATTTTTTCAAAACTTCGAAAAAATCTGACCATTTGGAAAAAAATTAATCAAAAATAATATTTTTAACAATTCAGTCAAAACATTTAAAAGTGTGTGCCAAAAGTCAAAATGTCAAATAATGAAAGCAGAGGGAGTATATTAAATGAAATAGTAATGCCCGCAAGGGTTGGCTCAATTGCTTGAAGAGGGGATCCTGGACGAGTACTGCGTAAGCCCGTGGGATAGCGACTCCGGGTTCCCTGCGATAGAAAAACTAAAATGAAGTAGTAATTAGTTTCTTATATAATTATATTCTTTTAATTATTTTGTTTCTTATATTAATTTTTTTGAAAATTACAATAATTTAGGTTGAGATACAAAATAAATATGAATGACATAAATTATTATAACTAATAATATTAATATAAATATAAAGTGATTCATTATTTTTAATTAAATATAGTCAATTTGATAATCACAAATACCATTTATGAGTACTATTATAAGAATTGAATTTTATATTCTATTAACTTAAAATAAATCGCAGAAAAATAAGTTTATAAATATTCAAGTCTAAAGTTTTGATTTTAATTTGCTATTAATCAATTTAAAATTCATAAACTTAGTTGTAATTGGATAAAAACATAATTAAATTGAAAAATAATTTTGAACTAGATTTTTTTTTTGACAAATTAAACTAGACTTAATTATATGTATGTAAGTAATCCGGATTCGAATAATCCAAATTTTTGGAACCTGTTAAATCGGATATTCGATTAAATAGAAATCGAACCGGAATAGATTTTGATAAATTCAAAAAATTGAATCATGTTCGACTATTAATAATCTGTCACTCAGAGCTGTCTCTACGTATGATATGAAAGAAAGATTAGGGTTTGGACAAAAACATACTCCAGAGTACATCTAATGGCCTCCTCCGACTCTGAGAAGTTTCTGACTGAAGATTTATTGATAAACATCTTTTGCAGATTAGATGTTAAATCTATTCTACGATGCACTTGTGTTCGCAAGTCATGGCATCACCTTATTATCAACTCTTCTTATTTGGTTAAAGATCATCTAGCCTATCAGAAATCCTCCTCCCATGCAAAAAAATATATACTACATCAAACTTCCCAAGGCTGCAGGTTACTAACAGATTGTGCGCCTCTTTTCGACATTACGAAACATTCTAAACTATACTACACTCCAGACCTATTCGAGAAAGATTTTAGAACTCGTAATGGTTCCAAACTGATGAGGATTCACGGGATGTGTGATGGGTTGTTATGTATTTCTTTTGATGCTGATCAAGAGAGAGAAGTTGAGTGCTATTGTATTGGAGATAATTTGTATCTTTGGAACCCGATATGCAGAAAATCTAAAAGGCTTCCGGGACTTGAACTCTCGATCTCTGGCGTGAGCTTTGGGCAATATGGTGGTGTGAGCTTTGGGTATTATGATGGTGATTATAAGGTGATGGTAATTTCTTCGTCTACTGGTTATAATTATTTTGTTTCTGTTTACAGCTTGAGTAGTAATTGTTGGAACGTTATTCGTACTAATTGTTATTATCAAGAAATTAGTGATTTTGTTATTATGAATCCTACCAAGTTTGTAGATGGTACTGCCTATATGATAACAGCTACACGAAGGACATCTTTTTCATATCTGCCGCTGATTGTATGGTTTGATTTACGCAGTGAGACTATCCAACAGTTGAAGTGTCCGGAAGAATTTGTTGATTATTCTTGCTATAACATTGAAGCGTACGGAGAATCAATTGCTGTTTTCCGATGTGGTATTAATGGAAAGAATGGAGATGAGTATCTTTACATGTGGACATTTTTAAGAGACAAGGACTCATCCAAATCAAGCTTGGAAAAGAAGTTGGTTATTAAATTGAACCATGGTTGGTATTTTAATATTCCTGTAGGCTTCTTAGACGATGGTAAATATATTATAAGTAAATATTCGACAAAATCTTATCCACCTATGTCGCAAACCACGTTCTTTATGTGCGATCTGGAGTCTCAGAAAGTTACAATTTACGGATCTCAAAATAATATAAACTCTCACGGCAGTAAGGTGAATCCTAATTGTGTGGAGAGCCTCCTTCTACTCGATGAAGATAGCGTAGATCCTTTTGTGCACTCTGAGACGGAGTCTTCTTGCAGTTCAATATTGTTTACTTTGCAGAAGGATATCGGACATCCAACAAAATGCATGGAAACTGAACTGGGAAAATCAAGCAAAGAAATTAGGAGGAAGAAAAGATCTAGACGGTAGAGCTGAAAAGCTGGGGGTGAGGAAATCTTTTATGACAAAGGTGACTTATTATCTATTTTTATTATAGATTTTTGATTCATTAATGTTTTGTAATCTTAATTTTGTTAGTTCTAGGGCTTTACCAGAAGATCTGCATTGTTTTCTCCGGTATTGATATATTAAACGTTTATGTATGTTGAACTGATTATGTGTTGGAAACTTACGGACAAGCTCTGACCCTGAGGTACCCTTGATTAACATCCCATTCTTGTATTAATGTTTTGTAATCTTAATTTTGTTAGTTCTAGATCTGCATTGTTTTTTCCAGTATTGATATCGCTTATTTAGCAAGTGAAAACGTGTACTGATGAACTGCAAGACGAAGCAACATTAAAGTCTAACGGCTACCATCCTTAATATGGTTAAAACTTGAAATAACCGGATGGTACAAAGTTTTTACAGACAAGAAGTAACATCAAAGTCTTGCAGAAACAAAAGTAACATCACAGTCATATTCTCCGTAATTCTTTAAGCTCGATTTTACAAATTATAGAAAGCAGAAAATTTTACACAACAAAGTCTTCACACCTAGTATTATACTTTAGGCTAACCTGAATGACATTCATCCTCATTCCTCAGCAGAACTAAAATTGTGTCTTAGATGCAAGTACTACAAGACCTGCAAATTTCAATCCAGAAGTTTGTTTCACCAGCATCAGCTTCTAACTATCTCAAAGTCTTATTACAATTGGGAACAGTAATAACTGTAGAATAAATCTACTTATGCAGCCAAATTTATGACAAATAAGTTGCTGACTGAGACTTAACCTTTATGAGTCAATATGGACATTTTGAAGTAGATATCGAGCATCGTGTAAGAGGCTGTTAGCTTCCTCATTTGCAGCATCAAGCAGACGCAGCTCCCTGATCTCCTGCTCCCATTTTTCAGTCTGTTCCTTGTGGATTCTGCATAGAAAGATAATTTATACTTAAGTCATGGTTTGTGCATGAGATCTTTTTCTTGTCTTAGTTGTTCTTCCATTACTCACGATATCAATCTTTCTTCAAATTGATTACTTCTTTCCAGGAGGAGTGACTTTCCAGATTCCATGAGCTCGGAAACCTACATGAAACAATCAAAGAAAAGAATATTGAAAAAAGAAAACCAGCAAAAGGTTGCAGATAAATTGATGATTGTGCTTTTAACATCAACATAATGTAATTGAAAGTTCTGGCAATATCAACTTCATTTTCAAATATATATAGATTAAGCACGCACCAGAGTAGTGAAGCTATTGATCTTTTCATGGATGCTTGCGATGTCAAGCTGCATTTGTTCAGATAATGGAGCACCATCTTCAGTTTCTTCTCCAACGGTTTCCTCAGCATCCGTCGCTATTATTTGCTCGTTTTCCACCTATTATGAGAGGTTACAAGATTACGCAATATGATATCCAACTTGAAACTGTTCAGAGGAACAAAGGTTTAGACAATCTCACAGATTGCCTCATGCGCTTTCTTCCAACATCAGCCTCTTCACCTTCCATTTTACGATATGTATCTGTCTGTAGAAGAACAATAAGCAGGCCAGTAAGATAGGTCTATAGCACAGAACTTAATAATGTGAATGAGTTTATAGCAAAAGTCATCAAATTACAAAGAACAACCAATGTTCAGCCTAAAGACATGAAACCAGTGCACCCACACGAATGCAGCAGTTACCCTATGCAGATTTTACTTTTTTCTTTTTCATTTTAGAACTCAGTGAAATTACTGATAATAAATGCGTAGCAGGAATAAAAGGGAATTTAGTACAGATTTACCTGAAGTTTGCTTGTCGTCCAAAAAATGATTTGTCTAACAAATCAATTCCAGATAAGTATGTATACCGTTCTTGGAATGTATTCAAGTAAAAGTTTAGATCTCTGAAATTTCAAGTTCAGTATATATTTAATAAAAAGCTCATAAACTAGAAAACTCTAATCCTACACTTCCAATTTCATCCATAAATGCCTATAGTCGCAAATAATAACTACATGATGTCAATCAAACAAATAATTTGTATTAGAATAAGATCAACCTCTTGCAACAGAATATCGAAAAAGTATTCACAAACACTTAAATCAACATAGTGATGGAGAGATCAATTTAGATCATTTACAATTTTGAAAACCGGAAATCAAAATAAATCAGAGCAGAGGCATACCACTACAAAACAAACATAGGATTTATCAGCAATTACCTATAAAACTGATAAACACTAAAAAAATATCGGCAATAAATCACTAAACAGTACGAGACTATATACATTTCACCAATTTCACAAAAACATGATTACATGCACTGGCATAATTTTCATTAAAGACAAACTTAATATTCAAAAGTACGAGACTACAAATATTAATATGATTTCACATATACAAATCTATAAACACCTGTGTAATATATACAATTAACAACACAAAACTATACATCAATTCAGTTACACTTATACAAACTGACAAACACCGACAAAATTCAAATCAGCGTGAAATATGCAATCAACAATACAAAACCATTAATCATTCCGATACAACATAAAACACTGTCATAACATAAATCTGCCAGAAATCTTTTTCAACCCTACGAGACTAACCACTCCAGTTTCAACAATACTGAGACTCTATCTCACCCCAAATTACACACAAGCAAATTAATAAAGCAAAAAACAACACAATACGAGACTATATAACTACGACTTCGCAAATTCAACTTGATTAACACTGACACAACAAAATGCACAACGATACGAGACAATATATAACTAAGATTTCTCATAAACAAGCTGAAAAACAGTGATATAACACTAAACACAACAATACGAGACTATTTAACTCTGATTTCGCAAATTTAACTTGATTAACACTAACACAACAAAATACGCAACGATACGAGACTATATATAACTAAGATTTCCCATAAGCAAGCTGAAAAACAGTGATATAACACTAAACACAACAATACGAGACTATTTAACTCCGATTTCGCAAATTCAACTTGATTAACACTAACACAAGAAAATACACAACTAAACGAGACTATATATAACTAAGATTTCTCATAAACAAGCTGAAAAACAGTGATATAACACTAAACACAACAATACGAGACTATTTAACTCCGATTTCGCAAATTCAACTTAATTAACACTAACACAACAAATTACGCAACAATACTGAGACTATATGTAACTTCGATTTCGCACAAACAGGCTGAAAAGCACTGATATAACAATATACACACCAATACGAAACTCTCTACATATAGATCACGTTGTTTTCACAATGAACTTATACAGCTGACGAAATTCACATATGAAGTATATTAAATGATCATGAGCTTCAAATCGAGTACAAAAACTGATTAAATCGAATTAAAATCACCAAATCAATGTATTATATGTATGAATTAATAAAGCACCTTTAAGTAGAAGTTAAAAGTCGTCTCTGCAGCTCGTAGAGAAAGCGCGGGAAAATTGAATTTGTTTTTGAGGGTGAAGATGATGATTTGGGGGAGATGATTACAGAGACGGGGCTTTGTATTTATATCTAGCGAGGCTTGTGGTTTTTGAAGGTCGAGTGTTTTGGGCCTATTTAGTGGGCCGAGAAAAATTTATGGCACAAGGAGAAAGAATAATAAAATAGCAAATAAACATGAGTGAAGAAGATAGTAAAAGAAAATGATATAGAAGTAAATATTAATTATATTATATTATAATTTAAAATATTACTAAAGAGTTATCAATATAACATCTTATTTATCTAAGAAGTTTTTTAAAGCACAACAGTTCAACAAGAAAAGGTTTATATTAAGCAAAACTCACGGATAATGTCAAAAATAAGAGAATTAAGATAAATGATCTAAAATACCATTTATTAAGACATAATCCATTGTTTTGATTTTTAAAAGAAAACACTATATCGTGTTATATTTTAGTTTGAAAAACCTACAAAACGTAATATAATTTGGCATTTTAGGAGTAAAACACTGCATGAAAAAAATTTAGGATTGTAAAATATTGGATCATGTAACGTTTAGAAAGAAAAAGGAATAAACATGCAAAGTGATATAATCATGACTATATTCTCCGACATTGATATCTAGACCATTTTCATCAAATATGTGGCACCAAGTACCAATGCCAACTGGGGACTCCCAAACACACCAAAAGTCATCTATATTCGCAATCGCATATACAATTACCCTTACACAGAGGAGAATTTAAAAAAAATTCTAATAATCTACTAATTCTTTCACTAGACAACTTTCATCTTTCATGCACCATGTCAAGCAGCCTTTTTTATGTGTATATACACATAGTTACAACTCTATGCTTTAGAATCTATAAGAGAGGGCAAGCTTTACTATTTGTACACTAGCTAGACTAACATTTCTTTACTTGAGGGTAACCTCTTTGCTCATACAAAGGAAAGTAAATCCTATGAAGCTGTACATATATCATTTCTACGGCATCTACACAAGTTTAAGGTTACTACAAAGATGCCCGAGTTCTGGCCTTGCATCCATCCACGCGGTGAAGCTCGTCTCAGCAGCTGAAGTGCAGAAAAGATAGGATCTGAAGGTAATAAGGTAAAAGTAGCGTCTGCAAAACGAGGTAAAAGAAGAGAAAAATGTTATGTTCTTTCCTCGTGCAAGCCAAACAGCCGATTCAGAATCTGCCATGCATAATGCATATGAATAGCATAAAACTTTTCCTGAACAAACAAGATGTCAAATATAAATGTAACGGTGCAAACTTCTGCAGTTTCACCACCTTAGTTAGCATTAATCAAATAAAATGATGCAGACACAATGGGAATGACACTGACATATAGTAGTATATTAATTAAAGGAATATGATGTAAAATCACTAGCTCGATAAAATTGTAAGACGGTTAAAAAAATTTGCAGGAACTGGAAAACATATCTAACCTTAACGCTTTAATGCCCACATCCATTAAGTAAGCGCGGTGTTCATCATCACTGACTGGTAACTTTTCAAGTTGTTTGCTATAGGAAAGAATATCATCACGCAAATGCCCAGCACCTGAACACCTGTATAGAGGAACAAATACAGAGAAACCATCTTAAAAAATAGAAGCAAAAAGGGAGGTCCCTTCTTTTTACACAGGTTCAAGTTTCAGCGTGGTTATTAAAAGTTCTTTTCATACTAACCTACTTAGCATCAAGATACGTTACACAATATTTATGGAAATAATCCTGAATCATATTAATTACCTATTTGAAATTACCATCTAGTAAGGCGTCTTTTATTTGTGACATTAATGTGGAAGGTTAGGTGACAAATCCTCACTCATCCAGATTAGACAAATCCTCACTCAGTCAGATTATGTAACATACCTCTCAATAACAGCATCGACGTCCGTTTTGCTTTCAGGACCGCGAATCAGAACTCTGATAACACTCAAGATGTCCCGATAATCGCCCATTCTGCGGGCATCCTCAGTTGATAGATGTGAAATTCCCACAGGTGATCTGGGGATATTCTGTGCTAACTTGCCTTCTGCTTCTAGCCTTATGCATATTATGGCCATTGCATAGGCAACCCCACCAAAACCCGTATGAGAAACGAACAGGTATGATCCAGCAGAACTGTAAAAAAGGAAAATATTAGAATTGAGAATTTAAAAGGATTCTCTCTTCAAGACTGAATGTAAATGTAAGATATAATATACTTTATAAATCGTTGAATATTCACATTTCTGTCCCACAAGTGATATAGGAAATTATGTGATACAAAGTCTCTAGGTTTGTCCGTGGCTTGTCTATCCCACTAAAGGCATAATGAAAGTTAATCATAACTTCCAGAACCCAAAGAACAAGTCGAACTTTATTATTAGACTTCGGCTTCTGACTTTATTTATAACTGATAAGAAACTTCTGCAATATTTGTATTTTAAGCATTAGACCTTTATATCTATCCAAGAGTCTTTCTAAACTAATTATGAAATGCATCTGAGATAAAAGACAGTGAAAAAACAATGCATGTTGTTCTTATGCTAATGTATTCGAAGAGATTGTAGCTACCCGTCCCGTAGAGAGCTTGCAGATAGATTAACAAACATTTTTTTCCATACGTAGATTTACGATACACTTACTAATCTACGCAGTACTGCACTGCATCAACATCAGATGTTAAAGCTTCTCTTTCTCTGGTCAATGGGATTCTTCTATATGTTATATTAAACCCATCCTTTTTCAAAGAAGCATACACCTCGCTAGGTGTCTTCACGTCATCAACGAAGATTTTTTCCCAATACCCTATAATGCTGACTTGATTTAGTGCCGGATTAAATTCTTCACGGTGTAGAAGCATACGCCCACCGGACTTTCTGACCTCAAATATTATGTCTTCTTTCAGTCTGGCCTCCATATGTTCCACCTACAATTCGAATAGAAAAGATTTTAAACTACTGGTCCAGATTGAAGGAGTGATTAAAATGGATAGTAAGATATAATAATTACAGACCGCTGGACCAGTGATTCCCACATGCTTCAGTGTATCCACCGGTTTGTTCAGTTCTCTCAGGACAAATGGTGTGCCATTAATGAAAACGATTGCTTCTTCTCTTAAGTCAGTTATAATTACTCTTTCTACATTACTCCCTTTCACACCGGGCTTGGCACCCAAGTAAGACAACATCTCCTTTGCACCAGCAATTGTTGGAGTTGCCATACTGTACAGTGGATATCCATCTACCTGAAGGAAATGAAAGATTTTACGATTCATGTAATCACCAAATGTATCAAATATTATGCCATTACTGTATCTAAAGCATATTGAGAACTACTTTCACTTCAATGAATAAGTAAATCTTCAAAACTAAAATTAAAAAAACGTAACTCTATTATATTTACATGTACAAGCACGTTTTACCGAGTCCTCTCTAGACTTTACGAATTGGAATAGTTTCAATATTTTGTCCTGCCCAAATTAGTGGTGTTTAACTCTACTATGGCTAGAAGATGTGTTAATTTGAGTGAGTCGTTTTGTTTCACTTGTCTCGCCATAATTTTCCTTTCAGGAAACCTATGCATAGAAAGTCAAAAGGAATAAAAAAATCATATCGGCCTGGTCATTCCCAGGAAATATATATCTGTTCAGAACCAGGAACTTTGAAGATCCGGGACTAAAATTCATAACTTTGAAAATTACACCTTATAAAGCTTAATAGTTTCAGTAGTATTATCTTGGCCCACCACATCACTTACAAAGTTTTTATGGTTGATATTATATATGATGTGGTCAAATGCAGGAATTTAAATACTCATGCACACGATTCCTCTATTAAGGCTCGGACCCTCAACCTCAAGTAAACTACTTAAGGGCTAGCAGTGGAAATACAAGCGACCACCCACTAGTATAAACACGAGCCTTGTACAGTGGAAATACAAGCGACCAGTAGTACAAAAACGAGCCTTGTACAGAATAACTAAACCGATCTATTTTGATGTGTGAGATTGGGGTACGGGTATTACAGCAAATAGACCAGTAGTTAAGAACATGAAAAATTAAGTCAAAAGATTTTGTCTCTCAGTTTTGATTTCATGTGCTGTAATTAGCTATTAATATAAGTATCTGTTTATCAACAGAATAATTAATAGTCTGCTTCATGGTCTGATAGAGAGTAAGAGATTGGATGCACTCTTTTGGCAATAAATATCATTTCTGCTTACCTTGAAGACATGAGGGGCGCCACGAATTTGTATACAGCTAGAGGTTCTTTGACCAGGAAAGAAGTACATCTTGAGTATAGACCCTTTGCCCAAAACTGAACCACACCGATCCTTTACAATGGCCTCCATAACTGCATCACCATGCTGAAATTCATGTGGTGTTCTGAGATTTTCCTGAAACCGAAAAAAATTAATTATGCAGTAAAGGAGCAAGTCAGAGTGAAACGACTGCCTCTAACCCTTAAATATTGATGGCAGAAAACAAAATAATATGAAAGACATACGGGGACTGTAAAAAATCGTCCAGGTTGCAATCTGATCGACCATTTCATTGCTTGAACTTCCGGTTTCTGATTTAGCCAGTTCTTAAATGTCATTTTAGATCCTCCTTGTTCGTGGAACCCATCAAATGCTTCACTGCCAAGATATGCTGCAAAAGCAATCAGGCGAAAGTAACGCTCAAGGTATTCTGCACCACGGTTCAGTGCTACTCTCCTTTCCCTCGGCTCATCCTGCTGTTGATTGAATATCTTTCTGTATTGCAGAACTGCTTGACGTATGTTCTGCAGAGCTGAACATCTATCAATGATAGCATCTAAGGCCTCCCTGCATTTAACTCCGTTTTCAAACAAAGTTGTAATCTTCCACAATAGTAAGATGTCATTTATCCCAAAAGTATGACTTGATTTTTTGTCAGGTCTTCCTTTTACAGGACTAGAGAGAGACTCTTGACAATGATCTTCCACTTCTTCACCACTTGATAAATCACCATCCTCCTCTTTGTGTAAATAATCATCGAGCAGCATTTTGACAGGTCTCCCATAATCAATACGAAGCTTCAGAAGGCAAGCAATAACAGTACCAGTGGTTGTCCTCCCGCAACCCATCTGTAGATACTTAACTAGCATAAGTGGAGTAATGTAAAATGTAGCATTCATCACAATTGCCAATTATATAAACCTAATTTGACATTACATATGTATTGCAAGTGTGTAGCCAATTCGAAGTTTCACCTGACAATTAAAAACAAAAGCTGTGTTTTTGCAAGCAGATGCTATATTTATGGCCAAGGTGTCAAAATCAGAACTCCGTGGAGCTTTACCATCAGTGATAGGCACCCTAGCATATTTGACTGGAAAACCGTTAGTCTCCAAGCCTCTGAAGACCTCAAGTGGGGTTTTAACTGCTTCAGAGCTCACAGGTTCCCATTCATCAAATATTTTTCCGTCATCATCTTCATGAATAACCATTATAGCACCATGGTAGCGGTTAGCTTCTCGCAGAATATCATCCTTTAATCGAGCTTCCATTCGTTCCACTCTATCACGATCGATTCCCTATAAGATATCCTACTATCAGCTAATTGCGTATGACTGAGTAGAAGAAAATCAAACTTAATAAACAAAGAAGCCAGTATGGTATATGAGCACTTAAGAAAGATGGCTTAATAGCAAAATGCAAGACTTGATGTAATTGTGTTATCTGGTTTAAACAGCCAAACGTCACAAAAAAAAAGGAATAAAGAAAGACCATCTCCAATCCATAACACCAAAATAGTCTAAAATTACACTATTATAGTGTAAAAGTTACACTATCCACAAAACCAACTCCAACCCATTTACACTACATAATACACATATTAAAATCTTTTGTCTGTAACAAGACATATTTATCTAACATTTTCAATGTAATCGGATATAAATGGGACATGGTGAGAACAATTTTGTTTTCTTGACATGGAGGGAATACTTGGAATTTTGAAAAGGGACAAATTTGGTGTAACACTTGCACTGAAAGAACACTATCCAATTGGTGTAATTCTTACACCATTAGAGTGTTGGATTGGAGTAGGTTTTACACCAAAACTTGCATTATCTTAGTGTTATGGTGTTGGATTGGAGATGCCCCAATTGTAATTTTATACAAGTACTTCTGATGAATATATTAAACAATATGTTGCCTCATCTTAATGTCTTCTAACTAATTAAAGAAGATTCCCTTCCAGAAACTGCTGACCAATACTAGTTCCACCATTTCTAACTGAAAGATTTTAACATGTGCACAAACATAATATATATGTGTGTGTGTATAGTTCATATGATACCCTGACTTTAATAAATTATAGTTTTGTAAAATATGAAATGCATACCCGGTACTCAAGCATGTTTTTGTATGGTCTTTCAACCTCACGGAGAACAAAGGGTTTCCCGTTAATGTAGATTACAGGTTCTTCCCTCATATTATGCCAGAAAACTGGGCGGCCGCCTTTAGAGCTACCTATTCTATGGATAACAGATATAATGCCATCAACCGTTGGATTTGCAACACCATAAACTGGGAAACCAGGAATTTCTCTAAAGTTAGGGGCACCCTCTACTCTTTCTGGCAAAGAAGGACGTTGACAACCAGGACAGTGATCACTTTTAAGGACTGTTTGACTTCCTAGAACCTTCCCTTGCCTTAAGCATGCAATAGTTTCCATATCAGAAGGACGATCTTTAGCAGATTCTGGAATATTCAGAAGAGTTGGTTTCGTTCTTGCATAACCAAGTGCCCCCATCGGGTCTCTCCTTAGCAATCTGCAAAGGAAACAATAAGTGATAAAATGTTACTAATACATGCTCAAAAAAATAGTGTATTTAAAGACAACTGCAGGCGCACAAATCAGATATGACATGTTTCGGTTGAGTACTAATGATTAAGATAATATAAACTTACACGATGCTTAAATTTAATGTTTCACAATTAGCGAATTGTACACCCATCCATCACAATTGTTCACCATGAGTATAAATGACTATTAGTGTGACTAATTTCTTTTATCAACAGTGGACATTAATTCTGCGCTAGGTCATGTATAGATAAGTTAAATATTTTAGGTATCGGTATCTAAGTGGAGTAGAAGCTTTCCGTTTGATCTTATGGATGATCACAGACCGATTACTGTCAGAAAAATGTTTAAGCACACACGATATCATTGCAACTTAAGTTGCATTACATTAGAACCATTAACAAGGCATAAATTAGAACAGGTACAATTTCCTTAAGCTCCCTTGGATGATTTCAAACAAGTTGTCTGGTGGCCTTATATTTCAGACTCAACTACAAGAGGGTAAAATGTCCAGTATTGACATGAAGGATCCAGATTTATAAACAATAGTATGTTGACACAGAAATGTGCATATATAGTGCAACATTATCAAGTCACCTCGATTTCAGGATGGGATAGAATAACATCTTTGATAAACAAATAGACTCTGTTGCTTACCTTTGTATAATGGTATATAGTTCTGGCCTTGATTTCATCCAATCGTAAAAGCTGCAGTGATTGGAGGACCCAGAATTGATTGCTACTCTCTCAGTATGGAGATATACAGAAAAGCATATAAGGTAATAATATCTTTCCAAGTACTCCACAAAAAAGGACAAGTGTGCCGCCCTCTTCATCTCATCAGATTGACGCAAAACACTGTTGCGATAGGTAGCAATAGATTCACGCAAGTTCTGCAAGGCAATTCAAACAAAATATTTTCAACAGTTAATACTGTTATCATGTTTTTTTTTTTGCAAAAAAAAAAAGAGAGAATATTATCATATGAAACTGCAGAACCTAATAAGAACCAGTGAACAAAATCTCTCTTCTAAAACAAAAGGCTCACAAGTGAAAACTGGGAAGAAGAAATATTAGCATGACCACCTTTCTCAGAAAATAACCTCCAACAGAATAATAAAGGGCAACTTGAATGAGAATCAAAAAAGACCTTTAGTATATCCGAGATGAAAAAAATCAAAAGGAATACCTGCATAGAGGAGCATTTGTCAATTACTTTGTCCACTAGCCTTTTTCCTTCAACACCACCCTGAGATCAGAAACCAGTATAAATATTAGAAGTGGTTTCTATTTTATATTATTCTGAACTAAAAGCAGACAAGGTGAACTCCTTAAAACTACCTCCAAAACCCGTATCAAACTTCTAATTACTGTATATTCTCCTCTAGACACTGCCTCCTCTGAGTTCGGCATATTGTCAGCAGCACTAGAGGCACTGTCAGAAATTGTTCCAAGTGAGCTTGTCCTCAGAATACCTAAAAACCAACGTGACTCTCAGGGTTATAAAGAGTAACTAGTTTTTAGTTGGAGTTGTAGATCTTATAGCACACAGGCAGTGAATACATAAAATTTGACAAGGAAGATTCCTGTGCAAAATTTGAGACCAGCAATCTTAGTGCTTAATAGACCGCATAAATTTTAATTGATTACGGGTGAAAAGATATTTGTTCATCATCATAATCTATCTTGGGGCTGGATTTTGTGATTATTTTAGATGATTGATATTATCCAAGGTTGGTTAGCTAAATAATAAATTTTAAACAAAAATTCATGTTAGCTAATCAATATTTATTGGTGGAGTGTCTCAGAGGAAAAAAAGAGGAAACCATATGTCTGTCTAAATTTTAAGATAGACGTAACTGAAATAGTGCCCCCTTAAGAATATGGTCACTATCATTTACTATTTTCTCAACATGACTTATTCCAGTTGCGTTATCTGAAACCAAGTTTCATACATATTTCTAACAAGACTATGAGAGTGCTAAGTACTACGGAGAATAGGTTTTAAAAGGCTAGGACCACTAAAGTATATGCTCCTGCTAAGGGCTTCGGCAACACTTTCTCCTCCCAGGATCAGTCACAAATATGCAACTTCTTGGAAGAACATCTCTCGATATACAAAACATAATCACAATATTCAAAAAATCAGGTCATCTGTGCGAATTTCCAGAACAATTATTAACTACTAAAACAACCCTTAAAGAGTGTGTATGAATTATGATTCGAATCAAAGCAAGCGCATGAAAATGATATCATATTAAAAACATGTGATCAAATAGAGGAAGTTAGAAAAGAATTTTTTACCAAAAGATCCTATCCGATTAAAATAGATCAATGTAGCTATCACCATTCCAGTTGTGGTTCGGCCACGCCCCATTTGGCAGTTAAAAATTATCCTTGTCTCTACATCAGCTTGTAAAATTCTGTGGACCTAATATTACAATGTCAAAAGAATCAGAATAAGGTGATGTTAAAATATTTGGAACACAATCTACAAGAATATATCCCATAATTGCATCATGAAGACAATTAAAAGACGTTTTTTGCTTGTTTTTCCACAATCAGTCCTAACATCTATTGAGGATTTCAATCATAGTTGTTAAAGCGTTTAAGCCCGAAGCCGAAGCAGAAATGGATTCCATCAGCCATAAACAGACATGCAAAAGTATACTCAGATTTAGAAATTATGTCCTAATCTCTTACCAAGTATTTACTCCCTCCGTCTCATTTTAACTGCTTTTGACTTTTTTACACGCATTTTAATGTGTTAAAAAAATCACATCTAAACATAATTATTCTTCATAAAAATTATATCAAATAAAAGTTTAGGTTCTAAACTTTTATTTGATATAAGAATGGAATTTTTTTATTGAGTGTAGATATTGTTTTTTTACACCTCAATATACGTGTTAAAAAGTCAAACATCAGTTAAAATGGGACAGAGGGAGTATTTAAATTGCATTAATATAGATAATAAAGTAGCAAAATGAATCATTCACTGTTGTACTCCAAGATTAGTATCAATGTCACCCATCAATAATATCATTTTCCCAATTGTCCTTACATACATAACATCACTTCTCAAATAAATCGATGGATTAAGGGTTTGGGCAAAAAAAAAATTAGAACTGAATTTAGTGACATATAATTTCGAGCTTAAAAATAAAGGAACTCACCAGAATATCAAAATCTTGCTCCTTTGGCGATTTTTCATCTGTTATAGGAACACGGTCATAATCAACCAAGTAGCTTCTGTTCTGAAGTTCCAAATAGACCTACATCACGGAAGTTACTATTGGTCATTCATGAACTGTGATAATATCATTCTTATTTTTAGGATATAAAAAGTATAATTATACCTCCAACGGCGTAATCACAGATTCTTGTGTCACTGGCTCCCACTGATCTACCATTTGACCATCTGGTAGCTCATCAGTTACAAGGATCTTATTTCCATATCTATTCAATTTAAATTGGAATATATAGACCAAAAAACAATGACCGTCAAATAAAGCAACCAACAAAATTAGACCATCCAATGAAAAAAAGACACAAGAAGAGTTCACTTTTAAAAACCTTGACGCTTCTTGCAGGATATCTTCTCTCAGACGATCCTCCATTTGTTCAAGCCTCAACCTGTTAATACCCTACCAGATATGAAATTTAAGTTAATATAAAAAATCAGAATTCCATTATCTTGATTCTAGATATATAGTAATGGCATCCCCAATGTCAAGGCATGCAAGATAGAGATACATTAACATAAATATATGTATACATATCTTACAACATAACCCATTGGTTAAGTAGCACAAAAATGGATGACTGAAATACCAAGTTGATAAATCAATATATTAGATGATGCAGACTAGTCCGGATGAAAGATCAGAGAAGATAAAGAAGAAAATTTAGTTGAAGATGCCCAAAGGCATGATGCATAGAGTTGGTTATAGTCATGAAGTAATGCGCCGCAAGCAACAAAAATAACTGACAATAGATCGATGCCTAATAATTAACGAAGCCCTACACATTTGTCTTCTATAACTCAAAATAGGTCAAAAATCATATATTTCCAAATTAAACCACATTGTGTATTTAATAATTTTTGTTCCTTTCTTTAACCACGTCATTGATAAGTAAAGAATTTAAAAGCACGCTTTATTTCGACGCCAGCACTTCCCAGAAAAAACTATGCTATCGGATACTTGCTTAAAGAAATCCAGGATACTCGCATCAATGATGCTCTATACAGGGTTACCTATCAAATGACCAGGGCTGATGACATGGGACAACTCGAACTAAAATCTAAGAAATAAAAATTACAAAAGCATCCAGGTTTTAAAGAATCATTCTGTAGTAGTAGTAGTTAGCATCACATAATAGTTTAACCACCAGAATAAGGAGTTTAAATTGAAGTAACACACCGTATGTTCTAAATTGGAGAAGGGCCTTTCTACATCACGTAATACAAAGGGGCGACCATTAATATATACCACCTGTCAAGAGGAGAAAAATACACATAAGGAGAATCAATGTAACGGATAAGAAGAATCTTCTTAAAATAATAATATGATAAGAACATAGTCGCCTGCTATATTTGAGGTTGTCCAAATTCCAAAATAAAGTCATCAATAATTCTAGGACAATATTACGAAAGGGATATTAGCATGAACTGTCAGAGTGAATGGTATCATGAAACTTGGACAGAACGATAAAACGTCAACTTTTAGAGTGAATTGTTGTCCTAAAGGTTAAACATTTGCAACTGTAAAACTGAGGTCGTTCTGATTAGGATTTGCAAATAATAGTAGACGCTGTGTTATAATATTCCCCATGTGAGTGCCTTGTCTATAAATATGACGAGAATATGCTTCTTGATAATAATTTCATAAACAAGTAATCGAACATACCGGTTCCTCACGAAGATTTATCCAGAGAACTTTTGTTTTCTTTCCACTTATATGAGCCCCAATATGGTCAAGAAGATTTTGGATTCCAATGGTGGTTGGAATTGCAACACCGTAAACATGCAGTGACTCAGCCTATTAAGTCAGGGACAAATAAGCAGCGAATTAGTTATAAACAGAGGACTTCAATATGTGAGGCTAGAACCCAGCAGATGCCTCTTAACTCAAAATTTATTATAGATCACTAAAATCAACAAATGGACCTAATGCAACAAACCACAAATTCTTTTATGAGTGCCAACTGAATAAGTTTAATATTATCAGAATCGGCATTACGGCTTATTGCTGTAAAGAAACTCAAAACATTGAAGGACTCTGTGCCATTCTTCATGCTTATGATCTCTTCATCATCTGAAGATATTCGGATACCAAAATGCATAATGAAAGTACCTACTAGTAAATAAAAAGTAGATCCATGAACCACACGATGTAAAATGTGAGACAACTAAATTACGTAATTCTTTCAACAGATAATCAATTTGCTTTAAATAGATAACGTTCCTCACATAACGTGTCGAGCCCGCAACCAGAAATACCCGGACCATCGAAAACCCACCATATTTATAAACGGATTCAGCCTTACTTATCTTACAGATGTCAGATGTTACAAAAGCCACACCTAATTAGGTTGACTCCCATGCCAAACCTACGAAAAAACTGACATATCTCCCAGCAGTGCCACCACACTTTCGGTTAGATCAGACTTTGATAACAATGAGACACCCAAGTCCAAGCCACAATTTAACACATACCGGATTGTTCAACAACCAACCACAAAAAACAGTTACCGACTTTGGTACACCTTAGTTATAGACTTATCCATATAACTTATCTTACCGACGTGGGTGTTAAATATATCCTACCTTAATGGGTCCATGTTTTTATCGAGCCCGCAAACTTAACCAAGTCTGGGAGGTGAGTGAAGCTCCCAGCTGGATCAAGCTTACGTATGCTTTCATTTATAGAAAATCATGTTATACATAATTCTTGGTGTACAGGAAATCTGAGTGAACTAGGTTTCGTTCCCTTTGAAGGACCACCTAGAAGGGTCATTGCCCTAGAAGCCTAGCCACAAAGGCCTAAGGCACAAGTATAATCCAGGGACATGGCGGCTAAGCAATTGGCCCAAGTTTTCTCGAAGCCAACGCTTACCCTTTTCCAACTTTTTCCTTAAATACTGTACGTAGACATTGATTAACTTCAAAAGCAGGATCGCGCGTATAACTTTCCAACAGGGTGTCCGCTACTAGCTAGGATTAAACAAGACCTTTCATTGTGAATAAATTGCACCGAAGCTCCCACTACTAGCTAGATTTTAATAAGACCTTTCATTGTGGATACATTGCACCAAAGCTCCCTGGTTAGATAATTCACTAGTTTGGGGGATAATGTGTTATAACATCCTAAAACTTGATGATTAAATAACTTCAGGGAATAAGTAAAACAATACATAAAACACATCTATCTATAAATAACTTTGGGGAATAAGTAGGGTTCAGTTCAATTGTGTATCTTACATGAAGTACTAATTGCAGTATTTGAAGTGCCGCAAATATTTCAACTTACTAAGCATTGCAAAACATCACAGCATCCAATTAGTACTAGGCTGAACTCACTAAACTAATCCATAAAACACAAATATCTATACATAACTTTTGGTTTTTGGAAAATAATACATATAACAAAATTTTCATATTTCAGTATCAAATGCTTATTTCAGACCATATATCCAATATCCAGCATCTTCATATTATAAAAGTTACATCTTTTTTGCCACAAAAAGTTATAAGTATCAATTTAAATTAATTTTTTAAAACCAATTTATTCATGTCCCATCACTTATATTTGAAATATAAATTATAAAGTAATAAATTTATACCGCAGAAAAACTTTTCAAAATTAATACAAATTACAATTAGACATAAATACTACATGTATCTCTAATAATTTTTAAAGTTTAAATATATACATTTGGTCACTTAGAAATTGAGAACCAAAGATCAGAATGTGATAGTCACATTTCCAGAATGTCAGAAAAAATCTCCTGCGACAATCAGGTTGTGGTCAGGCAAACACATGGCAAGGTTGCAGGTTAATCAATTAAAAGTAACCATAATCATAGAAAAACAAACGAGAGGCTTAAATTAACTTAAATTTCATCTGCACATTAATAAATGAACTAAATAAATATTCAAAAAGTTACTAATATAAAAAAAAACTTGCACAATTAAAAAACTCAAGCAACACAGAAAATACTACCTGCCGGAAATTGGGGGCACCGTCAATGTGAGGAGACAACCGTTTGTTATGGCACCCCGGAAAATGGTCACTCTTCAGAATTGTCTTCTTTCCAAGCACCGATCCATCCCTCTGCTTAATTACAAGCTCTGGCTCCTCCGACATCATGAAAGTATCAAATAACCAAAATTTCTCAATGCCGGTCTCGAAAAAGACAGGCACCACGGGAACAAGGAATTCTAGTCAAGATGAACACGACTAACAAATTTACGTTTGTTCGGATAAACGAGAGTATTCTTCTTCCACAAGGTGAATTCTGATGTAAGCTTTGTCTCTATGCTATTAGTTAGTTGCTATGTTTGTATCTATCTTGATATGTATGTGGATTGTGAAATGACTGAGGGACAGTAAGTAAAGAATGAGATGAGAGGATTTATAGTTATAGCTGAGTGGCTGGCGGAAGATGACGGGGCAAGCAAACGTGAAAACCGTGTGTCTTAGTTCATCCTCTTTGTAAGTTTGCCACATGATGTTTGAAGCTAGTAAATGCCTTAATTCTTGCCTAAACTATTAACAAATGTTCGCATGAAACAAGCGGTTTTTAGTTTAATATTGAGTTTGGTTTAGTTTAATATTGAGTTTGGTTGTTAGGATGAAAAAACAAGAGTTATTAAATAGGGTAGGCTTTGGTTGTACCTAATTTCTTCCTTTTTTGGCTTGGTAACAGGTCTTTGATTTTCTAATTGTAATATGGAATCTGGTGAAAATTACTTTTTATAAAAATAATGAATAGATATTTCATAATGTTTAGTCAAAAATTGGTCAATTTGACTTTTTAAAATAAAAATAGACATATAAAAGGGGAAAGAGGGAGTAGTTACGTTTAAATTTTGCATAAAATGTGAAAATTGTGCTGCTTTTTTGAAAATACTTTAAAGAATTATTTTTAAAATAAAAAGGAAGGGGGCGTGTCAGTGTGAAAGAATGCCATGACTTACGTGAGCAAGACAAAGTAAAAAAGTAAAGCATAACAATCGTTCACATAACAGCTTACTTCCCCTTCCCGATATTTAATAGGAAAAGCAAGAAAAATGGGAATATTGTCATATTTTAAATTATTTTTATGTTTGTGGGATAAGAATTTCTTTTAAAAACAATACATTTGAAGAGTAGATAAAGTATTGAAGTATAGTTAATTGATAAATTTGGGAAGTGAATTAAAATACTAGATGAAAACAATTTTTTATCATCAAAATTATTTAAGATATTTTAAAATATAAAGAGTTAAAACTGATTATTTGTAATATTTTTTTTTGAGAATAATTATTTGTCATCTTATATTATAATATGTGTATGTGAAATTTTATTAAAATTAACTGGACATACGGTGTTCAGTAAATTTGAATTTTTTTAGCAATTTTTAAATTTTATGTCTTTGAACTTGTAATTAAATTTGAATTGTTATCCGCTCTCAATTAAATTTATTTGTACCATACGTGTCTCAAAGTTTTCACATACTTCTTTCCATATATAGTCATTAGCATTAAAGCATCTTTAATATATTTTATTTTTTATTTCAAAAAAAATATATATATATTATTATTTTTTATATAAAAATAAGTACAAATACTATTATATAAATATTATCACAATATTTTAATTTAATAAGTTTTATTCTAAACGAATCCTATATCTAAAAGTTAAACTCCACTGAAATGAGCCCGGGGTTTACAAACAAATTTTCTTCCCAAAAGCAACCTCCTAGGACTAGACTACTAGTATGTGGTCAACAAATGAACCACACGCATCTGGTTGCTGATGTGAACCAAAAGCACGGAGATTATAAATTTATTTTAAAGGTCGATTTTGCGCGAATATGATATAGTAAAGTAAAATAAATCTTGTAAACTTTCATTAAATGAAAGCATAACGATATGATAGGATTTTTTTAATATTTTTTTTAAGATAATGAGATCTTTTGTGCAGTTGACTTTAGCTAATAAGTTAGGTAGAAACTAGAAGCAAAGCAATGTGATCATATACTGCTGAAACTTTTCTAAGCCATATGTTTAAATTATTAAATTTTATTATTATACAATTTATTATAGCTATATACATTATTACAAATTTTGGAAATTTCAAGATTAAGTTAAAATACTCAGTCATACCACATATTCCAAATTCCGTTCTAACTTTTTTTTTTAATGGGACTAACAAATATATCATATTAATTAGATGATTTTAATGCATGTATGAGATTTTCATTATTATGTATTTATGCTACTAGAATCAATCATACATTATTAATTAAGATTTAATAAAACACTTGAAAATAACATTTATGTACCTAATATGTTTTTTTTAACAAATACTTCTACAACTACAAGCAAAATCGAGTTTTTAGTGATATAAATTAATATAAATACTTATATTATCTTTTATAAAAAGAAATACTTACTTATGAAATATCATTTTCTCATGTCCAATATTGTTCTCAAGAAAAAGCACTGATTTAATTATTTATTGATTAATAGTAATTTTTCCATATGTGTATTTTGAATTTTGACCAGTCAAATTAACTATAATTTGACTGAAATTTATGTATTGTACAATTAAAAAAGATAATAAAAATTATATCATTAAAAAATATGTTTAAACTATTTTAAGATGCAAATTTCAGATTTTAAATACAAAAAATAGTAATATGTAATATTTGGTCAAAAACTGGTTAATTTGACTTTTTAAAAATGAAAATATAGATATTAAAAGAGACCCGAGGGAATAATACACTAGAAACACGCCTTGCTCATCAAAAACCATGTTACAGGAAATAAGAGATACTAATGACGGTTTGTATTTTTCGCCGCCAAATGTTTATCAGAATTTATGATTTATTTATTCAAATTAAATTATATTATTTTTTAAAAATAATATAAATGAATATTAATGCATAGATATTTTGTAAAATTAAATGAGCCGTTATGAGGCGGCCACACTCTTTCGTTCATATGCCATTAACCATGGTACTGCAAATCCGCAATTGTTTATTTTTAAGCAAAATCATGCTTTCATATATTTTTCTGAAAACTCATGCTTAAACTGTCCCTATCAGTCCTGACAACTAGGGGTGAGCAAAAAAAACCGGAAAACCGAAACCGAGCCGAAAAACCGAAAAACCAAACCGAAAAAAACCGTAACCGAAAAAAACCGAAAAAAACCGTAACCGAACCGAACCGATATAACGGTTTGGTAACAGTTACGGTTTTACCCCTAAAACCGAACCGAAAAACCGAACCGTTTATATAATATATAATAAAAATATAACATTTATTATTATATATAACATATTAAATATATATGTGCTACAATATATTAATTATATATTTTAGTAAGAGAAATTGATATAATAAGTATATAAATATTTTTCTAAAATTAATAAAGTATTAAATTTGTATAGTAGTTTGAACCAAAAAACAAACCGTTTATATAATATATAATAAAAATACAACATTTATTATATATTATTATATATAACATATTATATATATATATATGTGCAACAATATATTAATTATATATTTTAGTAAGAGAAATCATATAATAAGTATATAAATATTTTTCAAAAATTAATAAAAGTGTTAAATTTGTATAGTAGTTTCTAATCATAAAAACCGGAAAAAAACCAAAACCGACCAACGGTTAACCGAACCGAAAAAAACCGTTTGAAACGGTTCGGTTACGGTTTCTACCTAAAAACCGAACCGAACCGAAATACACGGTTCGGTAACGGTTTTAGGTAGAAACCGAGCCGAACCGACCCGTGCACACCCCTGCTGACAACAACTTCTTCACCATTCCGTCTTGACATGAGATCCGACTTGAAGATTACTCCCCTATGTCCCTCTCATCTCTTTTTTACAGTTACTATTTTGAGATGTCACTCTCATTTCTTTATGTTACTGTAAATAATAAGTTTTTCTCATCATTACACCCACTATCTTCCCCTACTATCTTATATTTAACAAAAAAAACTACTATTACACCCACTACTTTTCTCCACTATCTCAAATCTATTATTAAATATTGATAGATCCCACCACCTTACTCACTTTTGATCTAACTTTACTCATTTTTCATACATTGTCTTGGTCTCCGTGTCCCCCTCCAATGTAAACAATTGAGAGGGACGGAGGGAGTATCTTTTTACTACTAGGTCGTCCTCGTCCCGAATTTGTAATTTTAGCTGCATGGACTGACTACTTTTTTTTAATACAGATTCTACCATCTCCTAGCACTGAAACTTTTCCATATCAGGAACTTGATTTGAACAAAGATTCTGTCAGCCACAACAACATAAGGGATACTATTAAGCAAGAACAGAGTGACTACTACTCTGAATTGACCACTATTCCCGATGTATGTTCACGGTTATCAACGGGTTTTATATCAAAGTGTCATCCATTCTCATCAAAAACTATCAAATAACTACCTGATCTTCATGAGAACTCATTTTAACCACTAGAATCATTGTATGTACATGTTAAATTCTGAAAAATAATTAACACACAACTTAATGGAATTCTAATTAACAGATGATGTGCATGTGAGCCACATGGATCACAAAAAGAACTAGAACCAAAAATTACAAAAAAATGTAAAAAGATTGTAGCAAACACATCATTTGAACTTTTTTATTAATATTTTTTTCAAAATTTAAATATATATAATGATTACAGTGACCTAAATGAATCCCCGTAAAGCTCAGGTAATCACTTCATAATTTTTGATGAGAATGTAAGGCACTTTGTTTTAATACCTGACTATTGACTGATTTCAGCATTTAAATCCCTGTTATTGTGTTGTGCACATTATTTTGTTCAATTTTCTTATTTATAGAGGTCATTTAACTGAGTGTGTGGAAATATTAGGAACAAGCAGCTTGGATGTGTCAAAGTTTCACCAAGGACGGAAATTCTATATTGAATTCGGGATTTCAACCAATGAGAAATTTTTGTCCAGATATTGTTAGTACCTTAACGACACCAGGTAGTGCATTCCAGCCAGATTGTAATCAGTACAATCAACCTTCACAGCCAATGAGGGAGAAGAAAAGATCCGAAAATAAGTTCAATTGAAGAAAATATGGCCAGAAGCAAGTGAAAGGAAGTGAAAATCCATGGAGTTATTACAAATGTACATACCCCAAATGAACTATGAGGAAAATAGTTGAGACCTCAGTAGAAGGCCAGATAACTGAGATCATTTATAAGGGTGGTCATACTCATTCCATGCATCGGTCTATTAAGAAATCGTGGTCATTGCCAGATTCTTCTAAAGCCATGATCTTATCATCAAATGAATTCCCGGATCAGCCATATGGAATACTTGGATCTGCACAAGGAGATCCAACTGCTTGGTGACGAAACAGGTGGAACGAGCATCTCATGATCTGAAGGCAGTGATAACAACTTACCACGGGAAACACAACCACGACACCAGCAGCCCAGGGAAGTGGAAACCACTCTGTTAACCGGTCACTGCCAACCAATGCAGGAACCAGGAAGCTTAGGGTTCTTAGAACATGATAATGCCATAGGTTCATTTATTAGTCAGTGAACACTAAGACAGTGGCTTCTCAAGCACCAAGGAATAAATTAGACATAATATATGCTTAGATTGCTTGTCATACTAAATCATCATTGATTTTTTTTCCAAAATTGGTTAGGGGATAAGAACAATGATCAAAATCTCATTGTAATAAGATCTCTAAGACAGTTTCATTTGATTAGCTGTTGCTTGATACCCAGTGTGTTACTTCCACTATACAATTTTCTTTGCTGCAATCTGGTCATTTGTTATCTCAGGTTGTTCTAAAACAATACCATTCCGGAATTCCAGACAGAAGGTAAGTACTTGCTTAGTAGCTTGTGATTTCACTAATTCTTGGTGAGCGCTTGTTGAAATCAGTTCTGGAGAGTGGTTTTTATACGTATTTTCTATGTTGCATGTCTTGTGTGCAGTTATTATTATCACTTTATAAAGGTAAAAATGCTCTCAAGTAAGTACTTAAGTATTAACGACAAATTTGCAACTATTTGATTAAATCTTCTGAATTATATAAATATGGCCCCTATCACATATGTATTGAATTGTCTAATGCAGAATAAACTGTTTTCTTTGTTAAACCCTCTTATGTTTTGTTTTCGTTTTGTTTTGACGAATATTATGCATGGAGTCGTTGATCGACTGGTGGGACATTTGGTGAATGAAAGTGATGATATTTACCCGCTTATCTCTATTTGTGGAATGGGCGGTCTAGGTAAGACAACTCTTGCTCAAAAAATATTTAATCATCCAACCATTAAAGCATCCTTTGCTGGTTTAGCCTGGGTTTCCATTTCGCAGAAGTGGCAAACGAAACTTGTGTTGCAGCGAATACTGATATGTCTCATCCATGAAAAGAAAGAGGAAATACTTACTTGGGACGATGACAAGTTAGTGGAGAATCTGCTAGAAATCCAGCAGAGGAAAAAATGCTTGATAGTCCTTGATGACATATGGACTACGGATGCTTGGGATTCTATAAAATCGGCCTTCACAAATGGAACATCTGTGAGCAAATTAATGCTTACCAGCCGTAATGCAGAGGTTGCTGAGCATGTAAATCGAGAAGGATTCATATACCAACCAGAATGCCTAAATGAAGAACAAAGTTGGGAGCTACTTAAGTTGAAATCAGTTCCCAGAGGATATCATCTAGGTAGATACTTTACTTGCATTTATTATGTTTCATTCACTATAGTGCATATAGTACACACACACTACAAAGATTAAAGTTCAAGAACATTATTGAAAATGTCCAAATCAATGATACTAGACCTGTTTCAACTCAGATGATATATGTAAAGTTAATAGTGTAGACTTGGAAATTCCGGATTTAGTCTAGTAATTTTTTACCTACTGAGGTAAGTAATTTTTTACCAGAAAAAGAGGGTGAAATATCTTCGACAGTCAACCCTTAATTGTATCAGTGGTTTTATCTATTTTAAAGGCATAGTGAGAAATTGTTTTAGCCAATTATGGAATAACAAATGAAATTATTTGTGATTTTTTGTTTTCGTGTGTTACAGATACTTTTACAGTGATGGAAAAATTGGGAAGGGAAATGGTTAAAAAATGTGCTGGTCTTCCACTAGCTATAGTCATTTTAGGCGGTATTCTTGTAACAAAACCGTCAGTGATGGAGTGGGAGAAGGTATATGCTGATAGCTTATGGTCCCTGGAGAAGGGAAAAGGATTGGGAGAAGATCAGCAAAGACAATTATTTCATGTTCTAGCCTGGAGTTACAACGATTTACCCCCACAATTAAAGCCATGTTTTCTGTATTTAGGTAAATTCGGTGAAGATGAACAGATAGAAGCAGAGACTCTATATCAGTTATGGATTGCAGAAGGGATGGTACTGTCGACTGATAAAAGGGAGGGAGAGACAATGATGCAAGTAGCTGAATCGTATATGGGGGAACTAGTCCATAGGAGTATGGTTCAAGTGAGATACGAAGATATAGAAAACTCGCATAGAAAGATAAAATCTTCCTCTCTTCATGACCTTATGAGAGACCTATCCCTGTCCCAAGCAAAAGCAGAAGATTTTTCTGAAGTTATTGATCTTCGAGAAGGAAGTGATTTTCATCTCAATCCTTCAGCAGATTTCAGGTCGGTTGACACTCGACAACTTGTGGTTTATTATGATAAGGAACGTATAAGCAAACAAATGAAATCCTACTTTGTCAAGAAATGCAAGCAACAACAATATCGATCAATGTTACTATTCGGTGATGGCGCATACACAGATTTGCCGAAAGTAGTGCGGTCACATGTTGCCAATTTCAGGTTCCTAAGAGTTTTTTCCATGGAAAATGCAGCAGTAGATGGTGGCATACTTTATCCCAGAAGTTTTGTAAGAGCATTAGGAAGCCTTGTATACTTGAGATACCTTAGCTTGAGGAATGTTATCTTGTCATTGATTCCATTTCCATCTATGCAGAACATGGTGCTACTCCAAACTCTCATACTTGATCTATCCAGTTCTATACCTATTCCATCATGGCTTTCAAGAAATATTCTGGGCAAACTGGGACATTTGCGGCATTTATACTTACCTCGTTGTTATCTTACACCTGTAAATTATCAAAATTTACGGTTTGATGGGTTGGGCAAGTTGGAGACATTGGAGAACTTCAATAATCTGTGGTGTGAGGCTAAGGATCTTCCCAAACTAATCAATCTTCAGAGAATAACATTAGTAGGAGCCGGTGTTTATGATGATGTGGACGAGACCATGAAAAATCTGTCAGCACTAGCCTTGTCATCATCTTCAAATCTCGGGTACTTGGGACTTTCTCTTGATTTATATAATCAACCAGGTGAGAACGTGAGACAGTTGTTTTGGGATTATAAATCCATCCTTCAGAAATTAAGCATAAGAGGTCGGCTTGCAGAATTGGCTCAATTATTTGAGAACCAACCGGGGAATATTATGAGTCATCGCTCCTGGTAGATGACCCAATGCCGGTACTGGAGAAGATTCCTACTCTGCGGAATCTCAAATTATCCTACGAGTCATTTGTGGGGAAGGAGATGGTGTGCTCGTCCAAGGGTTTCCCGAAACTCACCAGTCTTAAACTGCTCATGCTCCCTAACTTGGTGAAATGGAATATAGAGGAAGGCAGCATGTCCCTTCTCACCAAGTTAAGGATTGATCGTTGTTCGATGTTAGAGGAGCTTCCAGAAGGTCTGATATTTCTCACTTCCCTTGAGAGTTTATGGTTAGACGGTATGCCTATGGATTTCTTATACAAACTCGAAGGACAGGACTACTTCTACAGAGTTGCTCACGTTCCTCACATTGCTATTACATAATAAGGAGCTGATCACTTATACAATCCCAGTACCTGTTGATTTCATATTTTTAGTTACTCATAAATGGGTTTTCTTCTTTAATGTGGTTTTTTTTATCAACATTGTTGCAAATCTGGTATATTCTCGTCATTTGTATAATATAATTATGAGTAAAGTGTTAAGTGGTGACGGAACTTTATCCATCATTACATGCCAAAACTTCAGATTTATATTAGTTGTCGAAAAGGTGGCCGATGACGAATTTTTTTAGAAGGAGAGTAGTTTTTTTCCATAAGAAAATTGGTGCTTAGACATTTTCTTGAAACATAAAAAAAAATTGACAGTAATATTGCAAATTTGAACTCCGGGCTACCAAAATACAAATAGGGATAAAATTCGGGCAACACTTTACACTTTCTTTATTTATTTGCTAACTTCTGTTTATACAATTTATTTCTTAACTTTTGTGCTTGAGAGACCAAATGAGCCGATTAGATTCTAGGATTCTTTGTCATTCATATGAGAGCTATTGATTCGTAGAGTTTAAATTCGTTACTTAAATTGTTTAATCATTGTATTTTGATTGATTTCGAGAGAGATTAATGGTTCGAGTATTGGATGTTGATTTTATAATCTGAAACAAGATAAAACTTTTGATAGTTACGCGATTGATACTTAAACAGAGTAAAGGTTTTCCCTTATGCTGCCTGGGTGAGGAATGAGTCGACGATTTTTAAGATTTTTGAGTAAAGGTATTACTTTTGGTTTTAAGCATCAAAACCAAAGGTTAGTTAAAGTTGGAAGTTATAATTCATAGCCATGGTTACCGGGTTCCAGGATAACAATGTACATCGTCTTCAAGACATAGAATACCATTACATGATCCAATAACTCTGTAGTGGACTGGTAAGTGTAGATAAACGCTGAAAGCTTATAGAGGCAAATCGAGGCCGGAGAAGTTGCCGCCTTGGTTGTTGAAATACAAGTTCTGTTCCCACAAGTCATGTACTTATTACAGCTGTTGTAACTTAGAATAGCTAAACTAGCATAGCTTAGTCACATATGTAGATACCACAAAGTCATAGGTGGTTAGAAGTTTAGTACGCGTCCTATTTATGTTCATTGTCTGTACTTGGGTCTATATAACCCTCATCTTATTCTCATGTAATGGTACACTGCAATATACAGAATTTGCACTACTGCCTCACTATCAACTTCTTCATTCTTCTGTTATACACATATATATACACACACATCAGTATATATATACACATAACACGTTAGTTTCATCATGGTATCAGAGCTTTAAGATCCTTACCTCCACGTTTCCAGCCAAAACCAACATTTTTCCGGTGACAGATTCTCTCGGTCATTAAAACAAACATTTGGCGCACTCCAGTTTCTGACGAGTCAACACAGCGAGTTCATCAACTCGTTCCAACTCATCAAAACTCAAAACACACTCTCCCACAAGTTCAGACTAGTCAAACGGCGTTGAATCAAACGAACACCCATTAAGCCATTAACTCCGGCGATCCTTCATAAAATCCGGCGAACCACCACACCTCGGCTCTTCGGAAAGAAGGAAGAATCGTCGTTTGGGTTTCCTCGAAGCTTCTTAACATCAATCATCAGTGGGTACACATCTGTGGGAGTCTGTTGGGTAACATCATACAAACACAGTTTATCCATTTTCCACATATATTTGTACTTCTGAGTTTTACCCACGTAGTATATCTGCTTGGCTAATGTTAGTGGCCTACTTGCACTTTAATACCCTCAGGTCATTATATCTTACGATTTTCATATTGTTCTTTCAAAACATATCTTTGAGCCCCTGATTATTTATTACTTGCCGAAAAGTGTTTTAGTTTTTCAAAAATTACAGCTTTAATCACTATATTTTTTCCTTCCCACAAGTGCTTGTCAAATGGAGAAAGAAAATAGTTCACCAATTCAAACAATTTTGAATGGCTCGAATTATTTAACTTGGTCTCAAGCTATGCGCAGTTACTTGAAAGGAAAAAGACTTTGGCGATATGTCAACGGAGATTTTACTATTCCAACAAAAGAAAAAGATGAGACCGACTCCAAATTTAAGGATCGTATTGAAGAGTGGGATGTCAAAAATCATCAAGCTATCACATATTTCAGAAATTCTTCAGTTTCTAAAATTAATTTGCAGTTTGGGAATTATGAAACTGCAAAAGAAATTTGGGATTTATTGGCATCCCGGTATACTGTATCTGATCTTTCTCATCAATATCAGATCATGAGTTCACTAAATAAGCAAAAGCAAGAGTCTGGTCAACCTGTAGCTGATTTCCTCTCGCAAATACAGTCACTTTGGGATCAGTTAACCCTTTCTGAACCAAAGTGGCTTCACACAGACGATGCTACACTTTATCAGACATATCGGGACCAACAACGACTCATCCAGTTTTTGATGGCTCTTACTCCAGATTTTGAGCCAGTTAGAGCTGCTCTTCTCCATCGTGTTCCATTGCCCTCTTTAGAGGGTGCCATTGCTGAACTTATCTCTGAAGAAACCCGACTTGGCATTGGTAAACCCAATCATGTAACAGATACAGTCCTTGCAGTACCTCCATCATCCAGTGTTGATAAGCCAATTTGCAAGTTTTGTCGACAACATGGACACCAGACCAAGGATTGTATGGCACTTCGAAATCATACTTGTCAACACTGTCATCAAAAGGGTCACTACTCAATCGCTTTCTGCAAGAAAAGGCCATCCTTTCATTCACAAAAGTTTTCACATCCTTCCGCTGCTGCAACCTCTGAATCTACATCAGAAAGTACACCAAACACATCTACTAGTGAACTGGAAGCCTTGCTTAGACAGGTTTTATCTAAAACCAGTTCTCCCTCCACTGCATTCTCTGTCATTTCAGGTAACTCTTGGTATTTTGATTCTGCATGTTGCAATCACATGACAAATGATCCACACATTTTTACCTCAAAAATACAGAGCACATGTCTTCCAAATATTCAGACTGCTGATGGTTCCACCATGAATGTAACACATATCGGAACTGTATCCACGGAAGATTTATCTCTTCCAAACACATACTATGTTCCTAATCTTTCCCTAAATCTTATTTCAATCGGCCAATTATGTGATCTTGGCCTTCATATAATCTTTACTGCTTCTGGTTGTCATGTACAGGATCCTCAGACAGGACGGACACTTGGGACAGGGCGTAGATGTGGAAGGTTGTTTGAGCTCACTTACCTTCATCTACCCTCACTAACATCATCCTCTCATCTAGCTGGATCTGTTTCATCGACATCTACCATATGGCATTCTCGGTTAGGTCATCTTTCATATCCTCGTTTACGTAATCTTATTTCTAGTGGTCAACTAGGTAGTGTAAGTGAGAATACAGTTGAGTGTGCCCCTTGTAAACTGGCAAAACAACATGCACTACCTTTTCCTATTAAATATGAAAAATCTTCAGCTTCTTTTGACCTTGTTCACTCTGATATTTGGGGTCCGGCCCCCACTCCAACTATGGGAGGATCTAAATATTATGTGATATTTGTTGATGATTTTTCCCGTTTTACATGGATTTATATTTTGAAAAATAGATCTGAATTAGGAGAAACCTACAGAAATTTTGCCATTATGATTGAGACTCAATTCAAAAAGAAAATCAAGCTTTTTCGAGCCGATAATGCCAAAGAATACAAAGAATCAGAACTTAGTAAATTTTTGGCATCTTACGGTACTCTAGCACAAAGTTCTTGTCCTTACACATCACAACAAAATGGACGTGCTGAACGTAAACATAGACACATTCTTGATACAATTAGAGCTTTGCTTATTTCTTCTTCTTGTCCAGAATTCTTTTGGGGGGAAGCTGCATTAACTGCTGTTCATACCATAAATATGATCCCTTCTCGAGTTACTGATAATCTCTCTCCTTATGAAAAATTATATGGAGAACCGCCATCATATGATTTTCTTAAGGTTTTTGGTTCTGCATGTTTTGTTCTTCTTCCTCCACACGAAAGAACAAAACTTGAGCCACGTGCACGTCTTTGTTGTTTTATTGGTTATGGTAGTGGTCAAAAAGGATATCGTTGTTGGGATCCTATCTCCCAACGACTACGAGTTTCACGTAATGTGACATTTTGGGAACACAAAATGTTCTCATCTATGTCAGATTTTAAAATTGACACTTCTACCAGTATTTCCCACTTTACCGATCCTTTTGTTGATCTACACCCTCCTGATGAAAATATAGAAAATCCATCATCTTCTTCTAACATCAGCAGATTCTCCACTTGAGCTTACTCAACCATCTTCAACTACTAATGTTCCTCCAACAGAAGTTCAGTCTGAGGATTCTAATGTTGAGCCTACCACTCTGCCAGATGAGTTTGTTCATCGCTCTACTCGAGTAAGAAAACCTTCTGTCCGACTACCTGATTATCATGTTTATTCTGCTATACAAACTTTACATGAGCCTCAAACATATAGAGAGGCAAGTGTAAATCCTCTTTGGCAGAAAGCAATGGCAGAAGAACTTCAGGCATTAGACAGAACTCACACTTGGGATCTTGTTACTCTACCCCCAGGCAAAGCTGCAGTCAGTTGTTGATGGATCTACAAAATTAAGACAAAATCTAATGGATCTATAGACAGATATAAAGCTCGTCTAGTTGCAAGAGGTTTCACTCAAGAGTATGGGATTGACTACGAAGAAACATTTGCCCCAGTTGCTCGTCTCACATCCGTTCGAAGTTTACTTGCTGTTGGAGCTTCGAAACATTGGGACATGTGGCAAATGGATGTCAAAAATGCTTTTCTAAATGGAGACCTACATGAGGAAGTTTATCTTAAACCTCCTCCTGGTTATTCTCATTCTCAAAATCAAGTGTTCAAGCTTAACAAGGCTCTTTATGGTCTTAAACAAGCCCCTCGAGCATGGTTTGAAAAGTTTCGCACAGTCATTGGTCAACTTGGATTTTCTTCTAGTCCATATGATTATGCTCTTTTCATTCGACGATCTGATCGAGGAATTGTTCTACTTTTGCTCTATGTTGATGATATGATCATCACTGGCGATGATTCAGCAGGTATTTCTGAGCTAAAAGAATTTCTTAGTCAGCAATTCGAAATGAAAGATCTTGGTACATTAAGCTACTTCTTAGGACTTGAGGTCTCTTCCGTCCCTACGGGTTACACTCTTTCTCAAGTCAAGTATGCATCTGATCTTTTATTAAAGTCTGGGATTAGTGACACTAAGATTGCATCCACACCTTTGGAATACGAGGTTAAACTCAATCCCGAAGATGGTGAATTACTTACCAATCCTACTTTATATCGTCAATTGGTTGGAAGCTTAATCTATCTCACTGTCACTCGTCCAGATATTGCTCATGCTGTTCATATTGTCAGTCAATATATGGCAGCTCCTCGCACTCCTCACTATACAGCTGTTCTTCACATACTGCGTTATATCAAAGGCACCATGTTTCATGGACTTCATTATTCATACAACTCTTCACTTGAGTTACATGCATATTCAGATGCTGATTGGGGTGGTGATCCATCTACCAGATGTTCTACTACAGGATTTTGTTTCTTTCTTGGTGATTCACTTATCTCTTGGCGTAGTAAGAAACAATCTCTTGCTTCAAAATCAACCGCAGAATCAGAATATCGAGCTCTTGCTGACACCACACAAGAGTTAATTTGGCTACGATGGTTACTTGAAGATATGAGTGTAACTCATCCACCCGCTACTCCTATTTATTGCGACAGTAAAAGTGCTATTGACATTGCGCACAATGATGTATTTCACGAGCGCACTAAACATATAGAAATTGATTGTCATTTCACTCGTCAACAAGTTGCAAAAGGCATTGTTCGTCTACAGGGTGTCTCGAGTGCTGATAATACTGCAGATTTATTCACAAAAACTCATCCTCCAGGAAGTTTTCGAAATTTTGTTTCCAAACTCAAGCTGATTTTACATCCAGCTTCAGTTTGAGGGGGGTGTTGAAATACAAGTTCTGTTCCCACAAGTCATGTACTTATTACAGCTGTTGTAACTTAGAATAGCTAAACTAGCATAGCTTAGTCACATATGTAGATACCACAAAGTCATAGGTGGTTAGAAGTTTAGTACGCGTCCTATTTAAGTTCATTGTCTGTACTTGGGTCTATATAACCCTCATCTTATTCTCATGTAATGGTACACTGCAATATACAGAATTTGCACTACTGCCTCACTATCAACTTCTTCATTCTTCTGTTATACACATATATATACACACACATCAGTATATATATACACATAACACGTTAGTTTCATCATTGGTAATCATCAATGATGAGGCTTTCTTCGTGGCCATAATTTTGCTTTGTTTATATTTATTGTTTTTCATTTTTGCAAATATTGTGCCCATCTTATGGTGTTCAAGTTGCTAATTCTATCGAGGGAATAACTTGTTATGTGATCTATAGGAGTATAGTTTCTACTGCTATTTTGCTGTGTTATTTATTTTCGTACGATGGGAAGTCGACAAGAGGATCCGACTTCAAGAACACGTTTTTACTACTAGGTTCTGTCAGCCCCAACAACATAAGGGAGTTGAGGGATATTATCATATTAAGCAAGAACAGAGTAACTACTACTCTGAAATCACCACTATTCCCAATGTATGTTCACGATTATTCTGTTCAATTTTCTTATTTATAGAGGTCATTTAACTGTGTGTGCGAAAATATTAGGAACAAGCACCTTGGATGTGTCAAAGTTTCACCAAGCACGGAAATTCTATATTGAATTCGGGATTTCAACTGACGAGAAATTTTTGTCCAGATATTGCTAGTACCTTAACGACACCAGGTAGTGCATTCCAGCCGGATTGTAAACAGTACAATCAACACCTTCACAGCCAATGAGGGAGAAGAAAAGATCCGAAAATAAGTTCAATTTGAGAAAATATGGGCAGAAGCAAGTGAAAATCCGCGGAGTTACTACAAATGTACCAAATGCACTATGAGAAAAATAGTTGAGACCTCAGTAGAAGGCCAGATAACTGAGATCATTTATAAGGGTAGTCATACTCATTTTATTCCTCAGTCTATTAAGAAATCGTGGTCATCGCCAGATTCTTCCAAAGCTATGATCTTAACCTCAAATGAATTCCCGGATCAGTCATATGGAATACTTGGATCTGCACAAGGAGATTCAGCTGCAACTCCACAAAATTCTTCCACTTCAGTTGTAGATGATGATTGTGAGCAAAATTCTCTGCAGAGCAAGTCAGACTTTGATGATGATTTTGATGATGATGATGAGCCTGATCCCAAAAGATGGTAAATTTTAATGATTTGTTTGGTCAGGATAATTTGGCGGACGTACTTATAGGACTTTTTATGTTTTTCAGGAGAGCAGATGGCGAGAATGAGATTGTATCAGCACCAGGGAATAGGACGGTGAGAGAGCCGAGAGTAGTAGTTCAGACTATAAGTGACATTGATATACTTGATGATGGCTACAGATGGAGAAAATATGGCCAAAAAGTAGTGAAGGGAAATCTGAATCCTAGGTGAAAAGCATCAAAATCAATTGTAAAAATGTAGAGAGAATTCAATTTCTGATGTTGAGTAGTCTGCTTTTCTTTTAGGAGCTACTACAAGTGCACAAATCCAGGATGCTTGGTGACAAAACAGGTGGAACGAGCATCTCATGATCTGAAGGCAGTAATAACAACTTACCAGGGGAAACACAACCACGATACACCAGCAGCCCAGGAAAGTCGAAACCACTCTGCTAACGGGTCACTGCCAACGAATGCACCCAGTGCCATCACGCCTACAGCAACACCTCATCCTACAAATAACTCAATGAACAGCTCATTTTCATCATTGGGGGCACCAAGATTCGAAGGCCAAGGACCATATACTCTAAAGATGTTGCAGGGAGCAGGAAGCTTTGGGTTCTTAGAATATGATAATGCCATAGGTTCATTTATTAGTCAGTGAGCACTAAGACAGTGGTTTCTCAAGTACCAAGGAAGAAATTAGACGCAATACATGCTTAGATTTCTTGTCAATTGTCATACTAAATTTTCATTGATTTTTTTCGAATTTGGTTAGGGGATAAGAACAAAGATTAAAATCTCATTGCAATAAGATCTCTAGATAGTTTCATTTAATTAGCTGTTACTTGATACCCAGAGTGTTACTTCCACTATACATTTTTCTTTTGCAGCAATCTGGTCATTTGTTATCACAGATTATTCTAAAACTATACCATTCTGGAATTCCAGAAAGAAGGTGAGTGAGCTTTCTGTAGCGTGTTAATGAGGATGAATCTATCTCACATTGCTTAGTAGCTTGTGATTTCACTAATTTTTGGCGAGTTCTTGTTGAAATCAGTTCTGGAGAGTGGTTCAAAGGAGTTTTGAGCCTGGGGTCTGTTGTGAATATCAAAATGTAATTTGTTATGTTGGTCTATATAAAGATCAAGAAATGAAATCATGTGGCCCCAAAAGTTGTAAGGTGTAACATAAGGGGGCAGTGAATTCTGGTTTCAGGTTCTTATAAAAATAAAGAGTGGCATTCCTGAATCAATAGCCACTAGAGGACTTGATTAACTGCTTAGGATTCGTTGATCAGGGTTTTGGTCCATACGACTGTTAATATGTGCGGTATGGTGAAATTCCTGAATCTTCTTTACTAGTTCACCTGAATCACAGTGACGGCTGTAGTAGCTGCCGAGCCTCCTGGGGGTTGTTCTCTCATCTTCTAGCAAGCATCTTCTTCTCGGATTGCAGATCAACTTCTCCTTAGCCTGGAACCCTAGTTTTGGATTAGACACAATATCATGCATGGCATTGTTTTGCAAAATTTCTATAAAATCTAGAAGCATTTTAAGTTTACAGTGTCTCTTGGTAATGTTCAAACTAATGAGATGCTCTAGCTTACTACACATTGCTTAACTTATTGCAAACCGACTTACACCCGAGCAATGACTTTACTGGAACCCATATAAGTATTTCCATAGCTATATCATCAGGAAAAACAAACTTTGAGCATGCCATGAAGTTTCAATATCACTACGCAACCTGTGAAAACAAAACCAGAGCAAAAATCAGGTCCAATTTTTTTTTGACACTAAAATCAGGTCATATTTAGTCAAATGAATCTAATTTATTGTTGTATGTCTTGTGTGCAGTTATTGCACTCTCCCTTGGAGATGCTCCTAGGCGACATATTTCTATTGCCTCCCATCTAATTGATAATAATGATGTTCTTCATGTACAAAAACCTTTACCAATAAAAATCTTATCACATATGCATTGAATTTTCTAATGCACAGTAATAACTCGGTGAACAGTTCATATCGATCTTTGAGGGCACCAACATTTATAAGGCCAATCACTATATCCTCCAGAGATGTTGCAGGGACCAAAAACTTTATATTCAACTGTGCTCTAGTATTCATGTTTAGGGTAGGTGAAGTGCAGTTTTCATCATTTTTGGTTGTGACAGAAAACTAAGTGATAATTTAATTTCTCCCACTTGCTAGTTGCTACTAATAGTTTTATACAGCACAGCAGCAAATAATTGTGGCTCTTTGTTAAACCCTCTTATGCAGGTCTGACTTTTTCATGCCAAGTCATATGAGCTAATCAGTAGTTGAACTTTGCACCCACATGCCAAGATGCCAAATTAGCGCCAACCTGCTCATAAACTAATATGTCATGTTTGTAATTCAGATCTATATTAAAGTCAACTACCATAAATTTGTCACCACTTCTCTGAATTTTAGAGACATAGGTGGTTCTGACAAAGAAGGCAAAGAATTCCAAATGGCTGAAGCAGTAGTGTCAATTGTTGTGGCGAGGCTTACTGATTTATTGATCGAAGAACCCGTGGCTCTTCATGGACTCAAGGATGAAATTCAACAAGTGGTGACCAAGCTTAAGTTGATGAAGACATTCTTACGGGATGCGGATTTGAGGATAACTGAGTACAAAGTCCGGATTTTGGTTGCTGACATACGAGCACTTGCTTATGATGCTGAGCATGTTGTGGAAAGCTTTATTGTTAAAGCTTCATCCTCTGCATGGAACAGAAGAAAACAAGCCATCAAGATCAAAGATATACAAAGCAAGATGGCTCTCCTCTCTGATCGCATTCGTGATAATAATATTAAATCAACATCAGAATCATCAAATTCATCATCTGAAGCACCTGGAAAGCTAAAGCGATTTCACTCCTTCACAACGGTCGAGCCAGAGATATTTGTTGAATTTCATGGAGCCGTTGATCAACTGGTGGGACATTTGGTGGATGAAAGTGATGATTGTTACCCGCTTATCTCTATTTGTGGAATGGGCGGTCTAGGTAAGACAACTCTCGCTCAAAAAATATATAACCATCCAACCATTAAAGCATCCTTTGCTGGTTTAGCCTGGGTTTCCATTTCGCAGAAGTGGCAAAAGAAACTCGTGTTGCAGCGGATACTGATATGTCTCATCCATGAAAAAAAAGAGGAAATACTTACTTGGGATGATGACAAGTTAGTGGAGAATCTGCTAGAAATCCAGCAGAGGAAAAAATGTTTGATAGTCCTTGATGACATATGGACTACTGGTGCTTGGGATTCTATGAAATCGGCCTTCACAACTGAAACATCTGTGAGCAAATTAATGCTTACCAGCCGTAATGTGGAGGTTGCTGTGCATGTAAATCGAGAAGGATTCATATACCAACCAGAATGCCTAAATGCAGAACAAAGTTGGGAGCTACTTAAGTTGAAAGCAGTTCCAAGAGGAGATTATCTAGGTAGATACTTTACTTCCATTTATTATGTTTCATTCACTATAGTGCATATAGTACACATTCACTCCAAAAAATAAAGTTCAAGAACATTATTGAAAATGTCCAAATCAATTCCAGATTTGGACTTGGAAAGTTGATAGTATAGACTTGGAAATTCCAGATTTTAGTCTAGTAATAACTTGTTTCATGATTTCAAACTTGCAATTGAAAAATCTGTTCGAAAACCTTAAGAGTAGTTTACACTTTGCACCCGTACGTTTAGGCGTTTTTTCGATTTGGTCTTAAGAAAAAATTTCTTGGCAATATGCACAAAGTTAAAAAAGCGCTTCGATATACATTGACCAAATTCCTGACCATTAAAGTTAACAGCAACTGGGGTAAAACAGTAACTTAATTAGAGCTAAAAGGCGTACAAAATTACTGTTTTATCCCTTGCTACTGTTAACTTTAACGGTCAGTTTGACGGAATTTAGTCAAAGGGGTGCATATCGCAGTGCATTTTAAACTTTAGGATGCATATTGTTAAGAAATTTTTTGTTTGAGATCAAATCGAAACAGCGCCTAAACATACGAAGACCAAACCTTAATTACATTAGTGGTTTATCAATATGACAGGCATGGCGACAAATTATTTAGCCGATTATCAAATAAAAAGAAACTATATATTTTTCTCTGTTTGCATTTGTTTATAAATAATATGTTTGTGTTTGTGATTTTTTATTTTTGTGTGTTACAGATTCCAGAGATATTTTTACTGTGATGGAAAGATTGGGAAGAGAAATGGTTAAAAAATGTGCCGGTCTTCCACTAGCTATAGTCATTTTAGGCGGAATTCTTGTAACAAAACCTTCAGTGATGGAGTGGGAGAAGGTATATGCTGATAGTTTAGGGTCCCTGGAGAAGGGAAAAGGATTGGGAGAAGATCAGCAAAGAGAATTATTTCATGTTCTAGTCTGGAGTTACAATGATTTACCCCCACAATTAAAGCCATGTTTTCTGTATTTGGGTAAATTTGGTGAAGATGAACAGATAGAAGTAGAGACTCTATATCAGTTATGGATTGCCGAAGGGTTGGTACTGTCGACTGATAAAAGGGAAGAAGAGACAATGATGCAAGTAGCTGAATCGTATATGAGGGAACTGGTACATCGGAGTATGGTTCAAGTGAGATATGAAGATATGGAGAACTCGCGTACAAAGATAAAATCTTCTTCACTTCATGACCTTATGAGAGACCTATCTATCTCCCAAGCAAAAGCAGTAGATTTTTCTGATGTTATTGATCTTTGAGAAGGAAATGATTTTCATCTCAATCCTTCAGCAGATTTCAGGGCGGTTGACAGTCGACAACTTGTAGTTTACTATGATGAGGAACATATAAGCAAACAAATTCAATCCTACTTTGTCAAGAAATGCAAGCAACAACAATATCGATCAATGTTATTATTCAGTGATGGTGTATTCACTTGCTTTAGGTGGCCAGGTTTACCGAAAGTAGTGGGGTCACATGTTGCTAATTTCAGGTTCCTAAGAGTTTTTTCCATGGAAAATGCTGAAGTAGATGGTATACTTTATCCTAGAAGTTTTGTGAGAGCGTTAGGAAGCCTTGTGTACCTAAGATATCTTAGTGTAAGGAACGTTTCCTTGTCATTGATGCCATCTATACAGAGCATGGTGCTACTCCAAACTCTCAAATTAGATGTAATCAGTCTTATATCCATTCCATCATGGCTTTCAAGAAATGTTCTGGGCAAGCTGGGACATTTGCGGCATTTGTATTTACCTATTAGTGAATGGAGGACTGCTCCAAAGAAACAAAAATTAAGGTTTGATGGGTTGGGCAAGTTAGAGACATTGGAGAACTTCAGTAACCTGTGGTGTGAAGCCAAGGATCTTCCGAAACTAATCAATCTTCAGAAACTAAAATTAGAAATATACAGTAGTTATGCTGATGTGAAAGAGACCATGAAAAATCTGTCAGCACTAGCCTTGTCATCATCTTCAAATCTCCGGTACTTAGGACTTTCTCTTACTTTTTATGATCAACCAGTAGAGGACGTGAGAGAGTTGTTTTGGGATTATAATTCCATCCTTCAGATGTTAAACATAAGTGGTCAGCTTGCAGAATTGGCTCAATTATTTGAGAACCAACCGCGGAATATCAATAATCATGTTGTAGAATCTCCAATTCGTATCACTTCCTTGACGTTAGAGTATTCGCTCCTGGTAGATGACCCAATGCCAGTACTGGAGAAGTTTCCTACACTGCGTTATCTGGATTTATCCTACGACTCATATGTGGGGAAGGAGATGGTGTGCTCGTCCAAGGGTTTTCCGAAACTCACCAGTCTTATACTGTGCATGCTCCCCAACTTGGTGAAATGGAATATAGAGGAAGGCAGCATGTCCCTTCTCACCAACTTAAGGATTGATCGTTGTTGGATGTTAGAGGAGCTTCCAGAAGGTCTGATATTTCTCACTTCTCTTCAGCATTTATGGTTAGACAGTATGCCTATAGATTTCATACACAAACTCTGCACGACAAATGGCACACAAGGACAGGACTATTACAGAGTTGCTCACTTTCCTCACATTGATATTACTCAATAAGGAGCTGATCACTTCTGGAATCCCAGTACTTGTTGATTTCCTATTTTTCATTACTCTGGTTTTTTTTTTCTTCAATGTGGTTTTCTTTTTTTATCAAGATTGTGGCAAATGTGGTATATTATGGTTGTATAATTAAATCTCTATTATGTTTGTATAATTTAATTATGAGTAAAGTGCTAAGTGGTGACTGAACTTTATCCATTATTACATGCCAGAACTTCAGATTTATAATTAGTTGTCAAAAAGGTGATCAATGACCAATTTTTTGGAGAGTAATTTTTTTTTCATAAGAAAAATGGTCCTTAGACATTTTTTTAAGAAAAGCAGAGTCAATAGTTTCTCTTTCGTCGCTATAAACCACAATAGTGCGGTAATATCATCCTCCAAAAGACATACTTAATTAAAGTCTCTGCTATAATTGAAACAGATTGACTGGTAGTTGTACAGCTTCGAAGCTCAATATTCACAGAGCAAACGTAAATAACTCAACTTAAGATGAAAAAGAGAGGAGAAAAAGCACCTTATAAGCGAGAATATAGGTGCATAACAATTTGAAAGGACTTAACCATATGTGTAAAAATTTTAAGAGATACGACATTCACAGCAGGATACAGATTTCTACCTTGAAGGATAAAAATTAGATGTCACTGGAACCCTTCGATTGAAACATACAAGTCTTGCTAGACACGGCAAAGTCTTGAAGTCTCTCTTTGTATAATCATAGAAGATTTTGTGTTCCTGAAAATAAGTAATTACCTGAGCCCTGAAGATGAGAATGTGGGTAGAGAACAACCAAACTGAAAACCTTTGGACTCATTAAGTAACTTCATTATATATCCATTCATAGCATGATAACAAGCATCCAGATTTACTCTACTAATTAAGGATAGACCTTCGATACGAATAAAACCCTATGTTCAAACCCTTCTATTGAAGCGAGGGTCTCTGTGCACCTTAAGACTGCTTCAAGCCCTTTAGCTAGACATGGAAAAGACTTGAATTCGTTATTTCTATAGTTGTACAAAATATTTTTTTTTCCGTAAAGCAGTCCACCCCCCAATAAGAATGTACACAACGTATGTCAATAATAAACTTCTTGATCCAATAGCATTCACCATGAAGGTTTCCTTTTGGATTCATTATTCAAAGATGACAGCAACAGAACCTTCGAAATCCAAAATCTCAGACTTCACTAAATTACCTTTTGGGAATAAGAGTGATGTAAACAGCTCAGTGTGCAAATCGAATGATATTAGTAGTCCTATATGACCCATATACAATATTACTCTATTAATAACAGGACCAAGTTTTAGATTTGGGCAACAAATAACTTGCGATATGGTTTCATATCATGAACTTTGATCACTTTCCAAGAATCAGTATCAGTGGAATATGGCTGCACAACGGGTACAACATTAGGTTTAGTTTTATTTGGACAAATAAATCTAAGAACCTTGTAGCTATCAGAGAGACCATCAAAACCAAAGGCTACTTGAAGTTCGAAGTGATAATTCATAGCCATTTGATTAATCTCAGGGTATTTATACTTATTTTAATTATTAATTATTTTGATATTTAAATTTAATGTGTTCATTCCACACTTCCACTGATATATATTTTCTGTAACCACTAAATTTTTTTATAATTTTAAAATTAGTTATATATAAAAAAATTTTAAATCATATTTTTTTTCTTTGTTTATAATATATTTTTTACTACGCTCCATCATACCTACCTGCCGGAGGCAAGGGGGGTATGGAGTGGTCTTAGCCCCTCCCCCAAAAAAAAACCTTCCCAACCCTTATATATAATCAATTTATATGATTAAAATTCATAATTTGTAGTATTTAGTCCCCTAAAAGTCATGATTTTGTAGTATTTTGTCCTTAAAATTTTTTTAATAAAATTTCGCCCCCGGAAGATATTTCTGGTTCCGTCCCTGCCTACCTGCCCCCTCCTGATCACTCCCAATTTTAATATTAGCTGCCCAAATACACTTTGTTTAATTTCAACTCTGTGTTCTGGTAATCATTCATGTTTAGGGTAGGTGCAGTGCAGTTCTCATAATTGTTGTTTGTGACGGAAAACTAAGAAATAATTTAATTTTTCCCACTTGCTGCTAATAGTTTTATACAGGATAACAACAAATAATAGTTTCATGCCGAGTCATATTTGTTTTGTTCTGACGAATATTATGCAGCCATGAGCTACTCAGTGGTTGAACTTTGCACCCACATGCTTATAATTTATAACTACTTGCTTATATCACTAGTAATCTAGTATGCCATCTATATTAAAGTCAAACTATACGATAAGTTTGTCACCAGCTCTCTGAAATTTACCTACACAAAGAAGGCAAAGAATTCCGAATGGCTGAAGCAGTAGTGTCAATTGTTGTGGCAAGGCTTACTGATTTATTGATTGAAGAACCCCTGGCTCTTCATGGACTTAAAGATGAAATTCAACAAGTGGTGAGCAAGCTCGAGTTGATGAAGACATTCTTACGAGATGCAGATTCAAGGATAAGTGAGTATGAAGTCCGGACTTTGGTTGCTGACATACGAGCACTTGCTTATGATGCTGAACATGTTGTGGAAAGCTTTATTGTTAAACCTTCATCCTCTGCATGGAACAGAAGAAAACAAGCAGTCAAGATCAAAAATATACAAAGCAAGATGTCTCTCCTCTCTGATAGCATTCGTGATAATAATATTAAATCAACATCAGAATCATCAAATTCATCGTCTCAAGCACCTGGAAAGCTAAAGCGATTTCACTCTTTCAAAACCCTTGAGCCAGAGATATTTGTTGGATTTCATGGAGACGTTGATCGACTTGTGGGACATTTGGTGAATGAAAGTGATGATCGTTACCCGCTTATCTCTATTTGTGGAATGGGAGGTCTAGGTAAGACAACTCTGGCTCAGAAAATATATAATCATCCAACCATTAAAGCATCCTTTGCTGGTTTAGCCTGGGTTTCCATTTCGCAGGAGTGGCAAACGAAACTTGTGTTGCAGAGAATACTGATATGTCTCATCCATGAAAAGAAAGAGGAAATACTTACTTGGGACGATGACAAGTTAGTGGAGAATCTGCTAGAAGTTCAGCAGAGGAAAAAATGCTTGATAGTCCTTGATGACATATGGACTACTGATGCTTGGGATTCTATAAAATCGGCCTTCACAACTAAAACTTCTGTGAGCAAATTAATGCTTACCAGCCGTAATGCAGAGGTTGCTGAGCATGTAAATCGAGAAGGATTTATATACCAACCAGAATGCCTAAATGAAGAACAAAGTTGGGAGCTACTTAAGTTGAAAGCAGTTCCCAGAGGATATCATCTAGGTAGACACTTTACTTGCACTTATTATGTTTCATTCACTATAGTAAACATAGTTATACATTTAGTCATTCACTCCAAAGAATAAAGTTCAAGAACATTATTGAAAATGTCCAAATCAATGATACTAGATCTGTTTCGACTCATATGATATATGTAAAGTTAATAGTATAGACTTGGAAATTCCGGATTTAGTCTAGTATAACTTGTTTCATAATTTGAAACTTGCAATTACAAAAGCGGTTCGAAAACCTATCAACAGTAAGTAATATTTTTACCAAAAAAAGAGGGTGAAATATCTTCGACAGTGAACCCTTAATTGCATTAGTGGTTTATCTATTTTAAAGGCATAGCGAGAAATTGTTTTAGCAAATTATTAAAAACGGTGTATTCGATTGAGATTATAATGGATAGTTTTTAGTCTATTTTTGATTCTTTGTTTTTGTGTGTTACAGATTCCAGAAATATTTTTACAGTGATGGAAAAATTGGGAAGAGAAATGGTTAAAAAATGTGCCGGTCTTCCACTAGCTATAGTCATTTTAGGCGGTATTCTAGTAACAAAACCGTCAGTGATGGAGTGGGAGAAGGTATATGCTGATAGCTTATGGTCCCTGGAGAAGGGAAAAGGATTGGGAGAAGATCAGCAAAGACAATTATTTCATGTTCTAGTCTGGAGTTACAATGATTTACCCCCACAATTAAAGCCATGTTTTCTGTATTTAGGTAAATTTGGTGAAGATGAACAGATAGAAGCAGAGACTCTATATCAGTTATGGATTGCAGAAGGGTTGGTACTGTCGACTGATAAAAGGGAAGGAGAGACAATGATGCAAGTAGCTGAATCGTATATGGGGGAACTGGTACATAGGAGTATGGTTCAAGTGAGATATGAAGATATGGGAAACTCGCATACAAAGATAAAATCTGCCTCTCTTCATGACCTTATGAGAGACCTATCTCTGTCCAGAGCAATAGCAGAAGGATTTTTTGAAGTTCTTGATCTTCGAAAAAGAAATGATTTTCATCTCAATCCTTCAGCAGATTTGAGGTCGGTTGACACTCGACAACTTGTAGTTTATTATCATAAGAAACATATAACCAAACAAATTAAATCCTACTTTGTCAAGAAATTCAAGCAACAACAGTATCGATCAATGTTACTGTTCAGTAACGGTGTATACACTTCCTTAACGTACCCACTTTTGCCGAAAGTAGTGGGGTCACATGTTGCCAATTTCAGGTTCCTAAGAGTTTTTTCCATGGAAAATGCAGCAGTAGATGGTATAATTTATCCTAGAAGTTTTGTGAGAGCATTAGGAAGCCTTGTGTACTTGAGATATCTTAGTGTGAGAAATGTTTCTTTGTCACTGATTCCATCAATACAGAACATGGTGCTACTCCAAACTCTCAAATTAGATGTATCCAGTTCTCTATTATTCAGGCGTATATCTATTCCATCTTGGTTTTCAAGAAATATTCTGGGCAAGCTGGGTCATTTGCGGCACTTATTCTTACCTCATACTAATCGTGTTTTTTATGATAATCAAAAGTTATGTTTTGATGGGCTTGGCAAGTTAGAGATATTGGAGAACTTCAGTAATCAGTGGTGTGAGCCTAAGGATCTTCCCAAACTAATCAATCTTCAGAAACTAACATTAGAAGTAGTCAGTGTTCATGATGATGTTGAAGAGACCATGAAAAATCTGGCAGCATTAGCCTTGTCATCATCTTCAAATCTCCGGTACTTAGGACTTTCTCTTATTCTATGTGATCAACGGGGAGATAAAGTGAGACAGTTGTTTAGGGATTATAATTCCATCCTTCAGAAATTATTCATATGTGGTCACCTTGCAGAATTGGCTCAGTTATTTGAGAACCCACCTCTGAATATTAATAATCATGTTGAAGAATCTTCAATTTGTATCACTTCCTTGAAGTTAGATTCATCGTTCCTGGCAGATGACCCAATGCCAGTACTGGAGAAGATTCATACGCTTCGTAATCTCCATTTATCCTCCTTCACATTCCTGGGGAAGGAGATGGTGTGCTCGTCCATGGGTTTCCCCAAACTCACCAGTCTTCAACTTAACGGCCTCCCCAACTTGGTGAAATGGAATATAGAGGAAGGCAGCATGTCCGTTCTCACCTACTTAAACATTACTAGTTGTTGGAGGTTAGAGGAGCTTCCCGAAGGTATGATATCTCTCACTTCCCTTCGGTGTTTAAGGTTAAACTTTATGCCTACAGATTTCATACATAAACTCCGCAAGGTGAATGGCCAACAAGGACATGACTTCTACAGAGTTGCTCATGTTCCTGACTTTGCTATTCACAATGGGACTGTCTGGCAATATGTAGAATAAGCAGAGTCCCAAAACCTGTTAATTTCCTATTTTTCATTACTCATAAATGGGCTTTCTTCTTTAATGTGGTATTTTTTTTTACGGTTTCATTAGTGTGCGCAGAATTTTATAAATTTAAGAGATTTTGATTGGCTTCTGTATCTTAATAATGATGGACCCCCTGCAAATGCAACAACCACACCAATCAAAATCTCCCAAACATATAAAATTTCGCGCTTAGCATGTGCACATGGGCACACACTAGACAAACCATTTTTTTTATCAAGGTTGTGGCAAAGCTGGCATATTTTCATTGTATAATTAAATCTCTTTTATCTGTTCATATAAATTATTTATGATTAAAGTGCTAAGTGGTGACTGAACTTCATCCATTCTTACAAAAGCCTGCGATAACATTACATTTCGTATTTTAAACAAGAGGTAATTTCGACATGTAGAGCCGCTGAATAGTGAAGAATTGTTAAAGCCTTGTATCACGTTTGAAAGGAATGTATGGAATATTAGATACCTGTCGATGGTTGATATAAGTTTTAAAAGTTGTTACATTTATGTTGACGTTGGAGCGATGAATCTTATGGTTCGAGTATTGGATGTTGGTTCTATAGATTTTGTCTTAAACAGGGTAAAACTATTGACATTTATGCGACCGATGCTGATAAAGTATATTTTGAGTATAAGAGGAGGAAATGAGTACAGGTTTTGCCTTATGCTGCTTGGGTGAGGAATGAGTCAGGTGAGTTTCGAGATCAATCGGAAGGCGATTAGGAAAAGTGAGGAGAAAGATAGAGGGTTAGTGAAGGTTCAAGAAGTCCAATCTACGTGGAATTTTGTGACTGATTTGGATTGAATTAAGGGATCTGATTTGACGAACTGGTTGAAGAGTACGGTGTCTAGGAGGGTGCTGACTTTCTTCTGACTCTGAAGCTAGTTGGCTGAAACTGGAGCAATATGTTTGATTGATGAGATGTCTATGAACCAATTCGTTGATCTTTCCTGCTAGATGTTTCTTTGGCTTTTTTTGTTCTTCGACTAGCTTACAGTAACTTATCGTATGACTATCAATATATCGATGTTATCACTTTACAAATTGACATAGATATCGTATAACTCAAAAAGTGTTGGAACCTGGAGATGATTCAAAAAAGAAAAATGGATTTCCCATGTGAAGACCGGATAATCACTTGAAACCATCTGAAGTCCACAATCCTTTTTCGGATTAGTGACTGTCTACCAAATTCCATTGCCAGGTTAGGATGCAAGGAAGCTAGGTGCCACTTAAATCAAATTCGTACTGCCTCGATATTCGCCAATCGACCAGGAATCGTTTTACATTTTAGTGCGATGGTTTATGTCGAGATTCCACATTGCAAACTAGTGTTTATGGTGATTTATCTTGTGGTAGATCAGAGATAAATTATTGTGCCTTCATCTCTACTATGTTCTTATGGTATTTCTGAATACTTTGCAATAAAATAGCTGACATTAATTTGGGTGAAAAATGCAGATGATTTAAACACTTTATTTGTAATTCTTCTTTATGAACTACAAGCACAAAATGTATTTTATGAAATGTTTAAGCTTGTTACGCATCCCTGAACTTATTATATTCAGATCATACACAAGTTTGAGATGATATTAAAACAATTATAGAGCACCCAACCCCAACTTTGGCAGTTCAGCTCGGAATTAAGAATACAGATTATAGTTGAAACGAAACCTTAAAATAAAACCAGCAACTAAATTACCTTGCATATGATGAGAATTGCAGGTACATAACACCCGAAACGGAATTCCAGCACCTATCCTGAACGTTACTTCGCAATGAGTCTAACAAGATACGCCCATCAATCAATAAGTTTCAGAGCATCCAATTATTGGGAGGATAGAAAATTACCGAACTTATTAATTATAAGCCGTTCAGAATCTTTGATTGAAGCAAGGGTCTCTGTGTATTTAAAAAATGTTTCCAGCCCGCCAACTGGAACCGGAATATGTTTGTACTCTTTCTTCTTGTAGTCATACAAGAAGAGTTCATCAGGACACAGAAACGCTTTCACTCCAGAAAACAGTCCACCACCCAAATAAGAATATACCCAGGTTATTTCAGCTAGAGCAATATTTAATTTTTTAGTCCAAGAAATTTCGCCATCAATATGATCCAATGTCCATAGACATATTTCTGATCTTTTTCTAAGGGATTCAAAGATGACCCCTGCAGAACCTTCAAAATCCAAAATCTCTGAGTAATGTAACAAGGAATTGGGTAGCGGGACCACCGTACACAGCTCATTGTTCAAATTCAACAAAAATATATCTCCGCAACCACCTGCATACAACGTTCCATTTATCACAGGACCAAATTCAAAAGTTGAGTCACATATGTCAATGAAGTCATGACAATGAATCTCTTTCCAGGAATCACTATTTGCTGAATATATCTGCACAATTGGTACATCATCACCAGTAGTAGTGTCTTCGAGTAGAAGCCGGACAACCTTGTAGTCATCGGAGATGCTATCAAAAGCAAATGCTAGATAATTGTTATCCTCGTCTTCGAAAGCCTTGGCATAACGGGGAAATCTAGGAAGTTCCTTGCACTGCTTGGTTGTTGGGTTCCAGAGGTAACAGTGTACATCGCATACCAGACATATAATGCCATTAGAGGAACTAATACGAGTGCAACTATTTCAGATCATTCAGTTGCTCTAGTTAATTTGAAGCCACAGCACAAAGCCTCTGTCCAACATGCTATACATTCTCAAGTACAGTTGGATCTAATAAGTAGAATATGGAATTAGTAGTGGTGCAAGTAGTAGTCCAGCTGTCACTCATTAGGCAGTTATCTGAATTGTATATATACCTGGATATTGTTCAGTTTGTAACAACTTTTGCAATATAGAAATATTTTCTCTCTCTAGAGCTTATTAGCTTACTCTTCAAGCTTCCATATCTCTGCACTTTTCACCGTTCTTGTTCAAGTTTTATATGAATCATGTAATTCTAATATGGTATCAGAGCTTTCATGACTGTTTTCGATCCGTAGTACCTCTCTGTTTCCGTTTTCAATTTAGCGTTGTTGATTCGGTGCCGCATTTCATCTCCGATTGGACTGAATCAGGTTTTTCCTACATCTCAATTTACATTCCTGTTCTTCTTCTTCATCGATTGATTTGTTCTCGCTTTGATCACTGTTTCTTCATCGATTTCGTCGATTTGCTCGATTGGATCGATTTGTTGTTGTTATCTTGTTTTTCTTCATCGAAACCCTAAATTTACAGTCATGATGCGATCTAGTTTTGCTAATGTTGTTACTGGTGATCACATTGTTAGTGGTGATTCTGGTAGTCATGCTCATAATGAAATGCATAATGAGGATTTTCATTCGGAAAATCATGAACATGAAGTTGAAAACGAAGTTGTTTACAATTGTATGGCTATTGATAGCAATTTACATCCACTGTATCTACACAATAATGATCATCCTGGTCTCATCCTCATTGCTAAGAAGTTGATTGGTCCGGATAACTATGCTCCCTGGTCTCGATCGATGCGGATAGCTCTCAATGCTAGGAATAAATTTGTTCTTGTTAATGGCACTTATGCCAAACCTGATATCTCTTCGCCTCTCTTCGCTCAATGGGAGCGTGTGAATGATCTTGTCATTACCTGGATCCTGAATTCTGTTGCTGAGGACATTAGTGATGGACTGAATTATGTAACTACTGCCTCTGAAGTATGGATTGAACTTCGTGAACGCTTTTCTGGTGTCAATGGACACAGAGTGTATCAAGTATTGAAGGATATTCATAGCTTAGAGCAGGGTAACAGATCTGTTGAAGTTTATTTTCACAAGCTAAAGGCCTTATGGGATGAATATTTAGTGCTTGAACCCACAATTACTTGTGTTTGTGGTTCTCACAAGAAGCAAGTTGAAAGAGAGCAGAAACGAAAGCTTCTTCAATTTCTCATGGGTTTGCATGATAGTAATGCCAATATTCGTGGTCAAATTCTATTGATGGATCCTATGCCCACTTTGTCTCAGGCCTATGCCTTTGTCAAGCAGGATGAAAAGGCAAGGCAAGGGTTTAATTCATCCATCCCAGCAGCACCTGTTGTTGCAAGCATCAATGCAGCAACAGTGGGTAATTTTTCGACTGGCCAAAAGAAGCAATTATCTGGTGCTAATAAGTCTACACTCAAGTGTTCTTATTGCAATTTTACTGGACACACAAGGGAGCAATGCTACAAGTTGATTGGCTATCCTCCGAATTGGAAGAAAAAGAAGGACAGTCCTGGTGCTTCTAGTGTTTCTGGTCAATTTCGATCTTTGCCTAATCCTACTAATGGTTCTAGTCCTGGTGCCACTGCTGCTTTGACACATAATGTCTCTAATAATCCATCAAATGACCAGCTAGTTCAGATGCAACATCAGCTTAATCAGATGAATCAGATGATGAGCTTTCTTATGAACACTGGGAAAACTTCAAATAGCCCTGAGGATCATTTGGCAGGTATGGTCACTTCAACTGTTAATTCTGTTGCTACTCCTTACTGTTTGTATACTTGGTTGATTGACACGGGAGCAACAGACCATATGTGTTGTTCTTTGGCTATGCTTACTGATGTGGTCACTTTACCAAGGCCTATCACTCTATCCCTGCCAAATGGAGCAGTCATTTCTGTTACACAGTCCGGGACATTTCGCATACATCCTACATTAGTCCTTCACAATGTTTTTTATGTGCCTTCTTTTACCTATAATCTATTATCTGTGTCAAAGTGGATTAAGGATACTGGCGGATATGTTTCCTTTTATGTAGCGCATTGTGAGTTTCGCCATGATAAGTCTGATAGTGCTTTAGGCTTTGGGCGATTGATCGCAGGGTTATTCCATCTGGAATTTCAGAGTCTTAATGTTCACTCTCCTGTTGTTAATAGTGTTACATCTAAGACTAAACTCAGTGCCCTTTGGCATTTACGTTTGGGACATGTCTCTAATGATGTTCTACATCATATCCCTGACATTTCTTCCACTGTCGTATCTGATTGCAATAAACAGTGTCCAATTTGCCCAATTTCCAAACAAACCAAACTACCCTTTCCTGTGAGTTCTAGCAGAGCAACTCTACCTTTTGATCTCATTCATGTCGATTTATGGGGTCCTTATGCTTCTGAAACTCATAATGGATGTCGTTACTTCCTTACTATTGTCGATGACCATACGCGTAATGTTTGGACTTTTTTGCTTCCTTCCAAACAGCACGTGTTTTCCCAACTTAAACAATTTTTTGAGCATGTTCACACTCAGTTTGGTGTCAATATCAAAGTAATTCGTAGTGATAATGGCACAGAGTTTTTCAATGCCACTTTGAATGCTTTTCTGGCTGATAAAGGGGTGATGCATCAGGCATCGTGTGTAGGCACACCAGCGCAGAATGGTCGTGTCGAGCGTCGTCATCGACAAATTTTAGCTATTGCTCGTTCACTTCGTTTCCAGTCTGGTTTACCCATCAAGTTCTGGGGGGAGTGTATTTTAACTGCTACTTTCATCATAAACAGAGTTCCTTCGCCTGTTTTGGATAACAAAACTCCTTTTGAATGTTTGTATCATTCGCTTCCTGACTATAGTGTTTTCAAAGTGTTTGGTTGCCTATGTTATGCCTCTGTTCATGATTCCAATAAATTTGATCCTCGTGCAATTCGATCTGTATTTGTTGGCTATCCCTATGGATGTAAAGGGTATAAGCTCTTGAATCTTGCTACTAAGCAGATATTTGTATCACGGCATGTGATATTTCATGAGCAGACTTTTCCTTTTCTGAATGATACTCATTCTACTGTCAACACTGATCCTCATCAGCTGCAACATTGGTTGTCTGATATTGATGATTCATCTAGTCCTGTACTTCCTTCTCAATCTGTACCTAATGTGTTGCCAGTACCAGACGTTGTTCCAACACCTAATGTTTCCACCACATCACCTACTGCTTCATCCCATGTTGATGATGATTGGACTACTTTACCTCCTGATAATGATACGTTGGTTAGTTTGCATCCTGATGATGATTTACCATCGTTTTCAGCTGATCATTTTCTGCGAAAATCAACTCGTGAAAGGCACCATCCTGCCTGGTGGAATGATTATAAGTGTAACTCTATTGTTAAGTATCCTCTTGCCAATTTTGTGTCTTCACATGCTTATTCCCCAGATCATCAAGCCTTCATGGTTCAGTTGCATAAGGCTGTTGAACCCAAATCTTTTGCTAAGGCAGTACTTGATCCGAAATGGGTTGATGCCATGAACAAGGAGCTTACTGCCTTGGAATCGAACAACACCTGGATTTTGGTTCCTTTACCAGCTGGCAAGCAAACCATTGGCTGTAGATGGGTTTTTAAAATTAAATACCATGCCAATGGTGAGATTGATCGATACAAAGCGCGTCTCGTCGCTAAAGGTTATACCCAGGAGCCAGGAGTGGACTTTCATGACACTTTCGCACCGGTTGCTAAAGGGGTTACAGTCAAGGCAGTTATGGCACTTGCTTCTTCCAAAAACTGGCCTTTATTTCAACTTGATATTAACAATGCCTTTTTGCACGGCGATTTAGTTGAAGAGGTGTATATGGATGTGCCACCGGGATACAAACTGACCCCTTCTACTGCACACTTTGTTTGTCGTCTTATTAAGTCCATTTATGGACTTCGACAGGCCTCACGACAGTGGAACAAGAAGTTGTCTGATTTTCTCCTTACTATGGATTTTAAACAATCCATGGCTGATTATGCCTTATTCACGCACACAGCTGGGTCCTTGTTAATAACTGTGAACTGGCGCGGCCTATATAGATAACATTTATAGCTGGGACAGACTAGTCGAGTAATGTCTGTCAAAACCGATTCACCAATCATCAACACTGAAGCTTCCTTGTCCGCTCTAATACGTCTGTAGTACGAGTGTGTTTTAATGAATTCGGGGTCTGAGATAATAGATAGCCATGACTTGCAGACCGAACTACACCTCATCAGTGATTTAGCGGGAAGCAAATAAAATATTTCAGTAAGCATCTCATCAGGCAAAACGAACTTTGAGCATGCCATTATGTTCCAAGACTGTCGAGCTCACGAAAAACTACACCTGTGGAAACAGAACCAGAGCAAATTTCGAGTCCAGTTGAAACGAGAAATCAATTTGAACTTCAATGTCACACAACAGTGTAACGAATCATATACTCCATCATAACAAATCCAAAATTCAGAAATTTAGTAAATCCCCAATTCAAGCCCTTAAAACATCAACACGCATATACATATACAACTTGAGGATCATATACACCCACATGTATACACAAACCATAGTTACAAATAACCGGGATTACCGATATATACCAAAAATAACTGAAGCTAAAATTACATTTAGTTAACTTTTCTCACGTCATATCAATTAGATCCTAAAAGATTATTTTTACTAATTTTCAACTAAAAGTTGAAATTCAGAAAAATCATCTATTAAAGTTTGGAACTGAGTAGGGTCTTCACCGGTCCCCGGCACCACCGTACACAAACATTTTTTATAAAAATAATTAAACATAGAACTTCAACATATTACAAATGAGAAGCTCAATAAGTCATTTCGAATTTTGAGATAATAGCGTCAAGATGTGAAATGAAATGTAAACACACACATAAATTTAGGCTTTCACAAAATGAAAAGTTAATTACCTTCGGATCTAGAGTGTAGACGATGCTTTGAGGTCTCCAATTAATTCAATTGTACTGCCAGGGTCGGTGTCCAATTAATTCAATCGTACTGTCAGGGTCGGTGTTTTTTAACGGGCGGGCGGCGTACGAATTGAGTATTCAGTTAAGTATTTGTGATTTTAGTATCAAACCATGATCAATTTTTTCCTATATACTCATGTGGTACACACGTGACGTGACGAGAATAATATAGGCCTTTTTAAGTTACTTTATTGAGTTACGCATTTGACAAAAGAGTATCGTATGTAAGATGAAAGATGAGTACCATAGTATGAAGAGAATACCAAATTATATTAGGCTTATTTAAATTTGAATATTATATGCGATATTGTATAATATATTTTTTTTATTGGCATTTAAAGACTCTTTAAGAGTTTCCTCTTTTCATGTGATTACCGCATTGTGCAAATCAAACGAAACTATATCTCCTTGATGACCCGTGTACAACACTCCACGAATCAGTATTTGTCGAATATAGCTGCAGAACTGGTACAGCACCAGTAGTAGTGCTCCCGCATAAAAGTAAAGAACTAGAGGCAACACGTTGTTAATTAGGAATGAGTATCGCGTCACTTCAAGATCTCTATTATGGCAAGTTCAACAATATCCTTAAATGATGTCCTAAATCAACAGTTCTATTTTCCAGACCTTATAATTGTGTCCTAAATCTCTAGTGATTCTAAAAAAGAAGGCTAAGAATTGCAAATGGCTGAAGCAGTAGTGTCAATTGTTGTGGCAAGGCTTACTGATTTATTGATTGAAGAACCCGTGGCTCTTCATGGACTCAAGGATGAAATTCAACAAGTGGTGACCAAGCTCGAGTTGATGAAGACATTCTTACAAGATGCTGATTCGAGGATAAGTGAGTATCAAGTCCGGACTTTGGTTGCTGACATACGAGCACTTGCTTATGATGCTGAACATGTTGTAGAAACCTTTATTGTTAAAGCTTCATCCTCTGCATGGAACAGAAGAAATCAAGCAATCAAGATCAAAGATATAGAAAGCAAGATGTCTCTCCTCTCTGATCGTATTCGTGAAAATAACATTAAATCAACATCAGAATCATCAAATTCATCATCTGAAGCACCTGGAAAGCTAAAGCGATTTCACTCTTTCAAAACCCTTGAGCCAGAGATATTTGTTGGATTTCATGGAGACGTTGATCGACTGGTGGGACATTTAATGAATGAAAGTGATGATTGTTACCCGCTTATCTCTATTTGTGGAATGGGAGGTCTAGGTAAGACAACTCTTGCTCAAAAAATATACAATCATCCAACCATTAAAGCATCCTTTGCTGGTTTAGCCTGGGTTTCCATTTCGCAGAAGTGGCAAACGAAACTGGTGTTGCAGCGAATACTGATATGTCTCATCCATGAAAAGAAAGAGGAAATACTTACTTGGGACGATGACAAGTTAGTGAAGAATCTGCTAGAAATTCAGCGAAAAAAAAAAATGCTTAATTGTCCTTGATGACATATGGACTACTGATGCTTGGGATTCTATGAAATCGGCCTTCACAACTGGAACATCTATGAGCATATTAATGCTTACCAGCAGTAATGTGGAGGTTGCTGTGCATGTAAATCGAGAAGGAGTCATATACCAACCAGAATGCCTAAACGCAGAACAAAGTTGGGAGCTACTTAAGTTGAAAGCACTTCCCAGAGGGGATCATCTAGGTATATATTTTACTTGCATTAATTATTATGTTTAATTCACTATAGTACATATAGGTAGACAATCATTCCAAAGAATAAAGTTCAAGAACATTACTGAAAATGTCCAATCCAATGATACTAGATCTGTTTCAACTCAGGTGATATATGTAAAGTTAATAGTATAGACTTGGAAATTAATTCCCGATTTAGTATATTATAACTTGTTTCAAGATTTCAAACTTGCAATTACAAAAGCTATCGACACTAAGTAACTTTTTACCAACAAAAGAGGGTGAAATATCTTTGACAGTCAACCCTTAATTACATTAGTGGTTTATCTATTTTAAAGGCACAACAAAAATTATTTTAGCCAATTATCAAATAAATATGAAATTATGTTAAGTCTATATACATTTGTTTATAGATAATATGTATGTGTTTGTGATTCTTTGTTTTTGTGTGTTATAGATTCTAGAGATACATTTACAGTGATGGAAAAAATGGGAAGAGAAATGGTTAAAAAATGTGCCGGTCTTCCACTAGCTATAGTCATTTTAGGCGGTATTCTTGTAACAAAACCTTCAGTGATGGAGTGGGAGAAGGTATATGCTGATAGTTTATGGTCCCTGCAGAAGGGAAAAGGATTAGGAGAAGATCAGCAAAGAGAGTTATTTCATGTTCTAGTCTGGAGTTACAATGATTTACCCCCACAATTAAAGCCATGTTTTCTGTATTTGGGTAAATTTGGTGAAGATAAAATGATAGAAGTAGAGACCCTGTATCAGTTATGGATTGCAGAAGGGATTGTACTGTCGACGGATAAAAGGGAAGGAGAGACAATGATGCAAGTAGCTGAATCGTATATGGGGGAACTGGTCCATAGGAGTATGGTTCAAGTGACATTTCAAGAAGTTGAATCATCTCCTACAAAGATAAAATATTCCTTTCTTCATGACCTTATGAGAGACCTATCTCTCTCCCAATAAAAAGCAGAAGATTTTTCTGAAGTTATTGATCTTCGAGAAGGAAATGATTTTCATCTCACTCCTTTAGTAGATTTCAGGTCAGTTGACACTCGACAACTTGTAGTTTTAATTGATGGGGATCATATAATAAGCAAAGAAATTAAATCCTACTTTGTCAAGAAATGCAAGCAACAAAAATATCGATCAATGTTACTATTGGACGATGGTGCATACGATGGTTAATTTCCTATTTTTCATTACTCATAAATGTGTTTTCTTCTTTCCGGTGGTTTTTTTCCTTCTTTATCAAGGTTTTTTTCTTCGGCATATAAGTTACATTTGTACATTTTGATGGGCAAAATTTTCAGATTTATAGTTAGTTGGCCAAACATTGTTTTAATTATATTTATTGAAAAAGTGGATTATGATCAATGTTTTGAGAAAGATGAGTAGTTTTTTCCATTCGGAAAAATGGTTCTCAGACATTTTTCTGAAACATAAAAACAATATTTGATCGTAATATGAGAGCTATTGATTCGTATAGTTTGAATTCTTTACTCGAATTGTTTAATTGTTGTATTTTGATTGATTTCGAGAGAGATTAACGGTTTAGATTTTCCAAGTACTCGAGAAGTTGTAATTTTTATGAAAGAGATAAAAGTATTGGGTGTCAAAAGTATTGGGTGTTGGTTTTATAGATTTTGTCTGAAACATGATAAAACTTTTGACATTTACACGACCGATGCTGATAAAGTATTTTTTAAGGAGTATAAGAGGAAGAAATGAGTAAGGTTTTGCCTTATGCTGCTTGGATGTGAATGAGTCGGTGAGTTTTGAGATCAGTCGGAAGGCGGTTAGCTAGGAAAAGTGAGGAGAAAGGTACTGGAGGGTTAGTGAAAGTCCAAAAAGTCCAATCTACGTGGAATTATGTGACCGATTTAGATTGAATTAAGGGATTTCGTTGTGGTGAAAATCAATGTGGAGGGTGCTGACTTTCATTTGATTCTGAAGTAGGCTGAAACTGGAGCAATAGGTTTACTTGATGAGATGTTTATGAATGTTATTATAATCGTTGGAAGAGATGTTGTCCGGGCTTGAGGAGTTCGAAGACATGCTCTATGCTTGTACTTGTTTTTGTCCTTGAGAGTGAAAGGAATTCTTCTGTTCTTCGACTAGCTTACAGTAACTCATCGTATGACTATCAATGTATTGAAAAAGATTATAGTTATCCCTTACCTATAATTCAAGGGATGCACTTGTGCACCATTCATCATATTTTTGTAGCCTAAAATAGCTGACATTTATTTGGGTGAAAAAATGCAGATGCTTTAAACACTTTATTTGTAGTTCTTCTTTATGAACTACAAGCACAAAATGTATTTTATGAAATGTTTAAGCTTGTTACGCATCCCTGAACTTATTATATTCGGATCTCACACAAGTTTGAGATGATATTAAAACAATTATAGAGCAGCCAACCCCAACTTTGGCAGTTCAGCTAGGAATTCAGAATACAGAGTATAGTTGAAACGAAACCTTAAAATAAAACCAGCAACTAAATTACCTTGCATATGATGAGAATTGCAGGTGCAGAAGATCCGAAACAAAACTTCTGAACTTATCCCGAACGTTACTTCGCTATGTGTCTAACAAGATACACCCATCAATCAAGAAGTTTCAAAGCATCCAATTATGGCGAGGATAGAAAATTACCGAACTTATTAATTCTAAGTCGTTCAGAACCTTTGATTGAAGCAAGGGTCTCTGTGTATTTAAAAAATGTTTTCAGCCCGCCAACTGGAACCGGAATATGTTTGTACTCTTTCTTCTTGTAGTCATACAAGAAGAGTTCATCAGGACACAGAAACTCTTTCACTCCAGAAAACAGTCCACCACCCAAATAAGAATATACCAAGATTATTTCACCTAGAGCAATATTTAATTTTTTAGTCCAAGAAATTTCGCCATCAATATGATCCAATGTCCATAGACATTTTTCTGATCTTTTCCTAAGGGATTCAAAGATGACCCCTGCAGAACCTTCAAAATCCAAAATCCCTGAGTAATCTAACAAGGAATTAGGTAGCGGGACCACCGTACACACCTCATTGTGCAAATTCAACGAAACTATATCTCCGCAACCACCTGCATACAACGTTCCATTTATCACAGGACCAAGTTCAAAAGTTGAGTCACACATTTCAATGATGTCAGGACAATGAATCTCTTTCCAGGAATCACTATTTGCTGAATATATCTGCACAATTGATACATCATCACCAGTAGTAGTGTCTTCGAGTAGAAGCCGGACAACTTTGTAGTCATCGGAGATGCTATCAAAAGCAAATGCTAGATAATTGTTATCCTCGTCTTCGAAAGCCTTGGCATAACGCGGAAATCTAGGAAGTTCCTTGCACTGCTTGGTTGTTGGGTTCCAGAGGTAACAGTGTACATCGCATACCAGACATATAATGCCATTAGAGGAACCAATAACTGTGAACTGGCGCGGCCTAAATAGATAACATTTATAGCTGGGACAGACTAGTCGAGTAATGTCTGTCAAAACCGATTCACCAATCATCAACACTGAAGCTTCCTCGTCCGCTCTAATACGTCTGTAGTACGAGTGTGTTTTAATGAATTCAGGGTCTGAAATAATAGATCGCCATGATTTGCAGACCGAGCTACACCTCATCAGTGATTTAGCGGGAAGCCGATAAGATATTTCAGTAAGCATCTCATCAGGCAAAACGAACTTTGAGCATGCCATTATGTTCCAAGACGGTCGAGCTCACGAAAAACTACACCTGTGGAAACAGAACCAGAGAAAATTTCGAGGCGAGAAACTTCAATGTCACACAACAGTGTAACGAATCATATACTCCATCATAACAAATCCAAAATTCAGAAATTTAATAAATCCCTAATTCAAGCCCTAAATCTTGTTAAAACATCAACACACATATACATATACAACTTTCAGGATCGTATACACCCACATGTATACACAAACCATAGTTAACTTTTCTCACGTCATATCAATTAGATCTTGAAAGATTATTTTTAATAATTTTCAACTAAAAGTCGAAATTCAGAAAAATCATCTATTGAAGTTTGGAACTGAGTTGGGTCTTCACCGGTCCCGGCGCCACCGTACGCAAACAATTTTATAAAAATAATTAAACATAGAACTTCAACATATTACAAATGAGAAGCTCAATAAGTCATTTCGAATTCTAAGATAATAGAATCAAGATGTGAAATGAAATGTACACACACACACATAAATTTAGGCTTTCACAAAATGAGAAGTTAATTACCTTCAAATCTGGAGTGTCGACGATGCTTTGAGGTCTCCAATTAATTCAATTGTACAGCAACTCTGCAAGGGTCGGTGTTTTTTGACGGGCGGCGTACTAATTGTGAATTGAGTATTCTGTTAAGTATTTGTGATTTGAGTATCAAAACATGGTCAATTTTTTCCTATATACAAATGTGGTACACACGTGACGTGACAAGAATAATATAGGCTTTTTTAAATTACTTTATTGAGTTACGCATTTGGCAAAAGAGTATCGTATGTAGGATGAAAGTTGAGTACCATAGTAATTAGGTGAAGAGAATGCCGAATTTATTGGGCTTATTTAAATTTGAATATTATATGTTATATTGTATAAGTATGTTTTTTTATAGACATTCAAAGACTCTTTAAGAGTTCTCTCTTTTCATGTGATTAAAGTGTTGATAAATTTTTCATGTAAAATATGAAGATATCTTAGCTCTTGCCGCGAATTCAAGGTGGTAATGGATTTCTCATGTACCGAATGATTATATTAATCGAATTTGTTCTCCAGGATTCGTTTGTGTTTTCAAGGGTTAATTTTTGTTGATCTTACACCTCTGTGCTGCGTCATGAGGACAGCTAAACTAGTAGTACAGCAGTGGCAAAATGCTCGGAGCTCTGAAGTTTTAAATTCTGCTGTAAATTTTACTGCAAATTAAGATGATGCAGCAACTTGGTCATGTCCTCCTGGTGATGGCACTATTAAAATTAACACGGAAGGGGCTCTGTTTCATTAAAAGCAGAGTTAATAGTTTCTCTTGCTAAAGTCTAACCCCAAGGGATCCAAAATCCAAAATCTCTGAGTATCTTGCCATGGAACTAGGGATGGAGACTACCGTCCACACCGCATTGTACAAATCAAACGAAACTATATCTCCCTGACAACCCGTGTACAACAACACTCCAGGAATCAGTATTTGTTGAATATAGCTGCAGAGCTGGTACAACACCAGTAGTAGTGCTCTCGCATAGAAGTCAAGAACTAGAGGCAACACGTTGTCTAATTAGGGATGAGTATCGCGTCACTTCAAGACCTCTATCAGGGCAAGTTCAACAATATCCTAAAATGATGTCCTAAATAAACAGTTCCATTTTCAAAACCTTATAATTTTGTGCCATTGTGAATGCTACATGTAAATGCTTCAGAGTGTTGATAGTGGACAATGCTCGAACCTACAATTTCATGAAATGTACAGAAGCCATTCTTGGATTACAAACGCATGCTTACTTGATAGGTTTACTTAAATTTACATAAACAATTCAACTTGAGATTCAAAAATTAGACCACAGTACGAAACTAAAACGTGAAGTGCAAAATGGAAAAGAAAACAGAGATCGAAGCACCTTATATGTGAGGATTCAGGTGCAGAACTCCTAGGACTAGTTTTATGGACTTAAGCACATCTCTAATATAGTATGATATGACTTCTAACATCAATTCACAGCAGGATTTAGATCTTTTTCCCTCGAGGAAGGAGGATGAAAGATTGAAATCATTGAAACACTTGGTTTGAACCCTTTGATTGAAGTTAAGGTCTCTGTGTATTTAAGGAATGATTTCCGTCTCCTACCTCGGCTAGTTTCATAGCTTTTCTTTGTATAATCATACGAGACTGTAGTATGGCCTCCAAGTCCTTCTCTGCCCCAAAAAAGTCCACTACCCAAGTAAGACTTTATCCATGGTAACCTATCATGCATAATGAACTTTCTAGTCCAAGAGACTTGGCCATGAATATTATCTAGTGTCCACAGACTTTTCGAGCCATTCACATCTGATTGGATTACAGCAACAGAGCCATTAAATTCCAAAACATCAGACCTTAATAACCTAGAACGAGGGAATGCGAGCACTGTAAACACCTCATAGTGCAAATCAAATGAAACAAGCCGTGCCTTATTACCAGAGGCGGATCTTAGTACGGGTAAGAAGGGGCAACTGACCCCCGTTAAATTATTATTTTTTTAATATTATACATATTTTTAGGTTGTAAAATTGAAATTGACCCTCCTTAATTTTTTTTGACCCCTCTTAATTTTATTTACAAAAAAATGACCCCCCTTAACTTTATAGTATACAATACTCCATCAATGACAGGACCAAATTTCAAACGTAGCTTAAGCAGCTCTCTAGCAATGGACGTATCACAAACATGAATCTCTTTCCAAGCATCAGTATTTGCGGAATATAGCTGCAAAACTGGTACAAAATTATCAGCGTTAAAGATAGGAGTAATAAAAGGCCTTCTACGAGTGAATGGACCTAAAAACCTAATAACTTTGTAGTCATTAGAGAGAGAATCAAAACCAAAGGCCATTTGATGAACTTGATACATACAATTCCAAGCCCTCTGATTCTTCAAAATTTTGGTTGTTCTTTTGGCTTGCCTAGTTGATGGGTTCCAGAGGAGAAAACGTATATTGTCAACTAGTAGACAAATAATACCATTACACGAACCAACAATTTCAAAACGGTGTGGTTTATTAGGCTTAATTTGGGTGTAATCCATGTGAGCCTTAATGAAATTGGGTTGGGAGATAATGGAGAGCCATGACTTGCAAACAGACTTAAAGCGGAGCAATGTCCCTACCGGAAGCCAACAAAGTATTTCAATAATCATCTCTTCAGGCAAAACATACTTCAATCTTGCCATTCAGTGTCAGGCTAAGTTCTATGCTACAATAACTGGGTTTTGTAAAGCAAACACGAGCGATATGTATGACTATATGCTGAAGATGGGCATGTCCGTACCTCTGGAACATATTAGGGCACAAGGGAGTGCCAGGCTCGATCTCCATGACTCTGTATGGGCTTTAGGGGGCCGTTTGGGTGAAGCAAGATAAGACTTTTGAGAAATAAGTAGAAACCCTGAAACAAAAACTATCATTTCTAATTTTTTATAAGTACTTCTCGACTTTTTACACAAACGGTACGAATAAGTGCTTCTAACTTGTAAACCGAGAAGCTCGGCTTAAAAGTGATGCCCAAACACTATTTGTTTTGGAAGTTTTTTAGATATGGGGCTTTTTTTGGGTGATTAGTTAATAACTAGTGAAAAAAGCCGCGCTTCGCGGCGGCGTGATAAATTTTGATATGAATCAGAATTATAATAGGATAAAAATTATTTTGAGTCATCTTCTCATTAAACATATCACAAATGAAAAATATTATAATTGATATAAAAATTTGTTTAAGTGATCATCCTTTCAAACACAATGCTAATAATAAAATTAGTTCGAACCCCCCTCCCGTCAAAGACAATATTAATTCATAATTATTATTTTTATGATAAATTAAATATTATAATTTAGATCAAAATTAGTTTGAGCCGCTCTCTTGTCAAACACAATACTTATAACAAAACATTATAATTTAGATATTAGTTTGAGTCGTTTTACTGTCAAACACAATACTACTAAAAATTATTCTAATTATGACAAAATTAAAGATTATTTTGAATTGTGTAACAAAAAAATATATTATAACATAGATAAAAAATTATTTTAGCGACTTTACCGTCAAACATAATACTAATAGAAAAATTTATTATTATTTGGATAAAAATTAGTCTGGGCCGCCTCCCGTGCCCGTCAAACGAAATACTAATCAAGAACCATTTATATTATCATAAAATCAATATATGATACCTATTTTTTATATATTATTTTATTTGTTAATTATTTTTATTTTTTGATTCCTATTTATTAGTTAAAAATTATTATTCTTTTATAAAAATTATTTTAGCGACTTTCCCGTCAAACATAATACTAATAGAAAATTTATTATTATTTAGATAAAAATTAGTTCGGGCCGCCTCCCGTGCTCGTCAAACACAATACTAATCAAGACCCATTTACATTATCATAAAATTAATATATGATTCCTATTTTTTATATATTATTTTATTTGTTAATTATTTTTATTTTTTGATGCCTGTTTATTAGTTAAAAATTATTATTCTTTTATGGTTCTAATTTTTGTTGCTATCAGTTTTTTTAATGATTATTATCTTTACAATCCTTTATTTTCTATTCGAAATTTAAGAAAATTATAAGACTAAATCGATAATAAAAATTGTACGTATTACCTTACAAATCTTAAATATAAATTGTATTTTATCTATAATTTTGTTAGTTTGAACAAATATAATCCTATTTCTATTAGGATTACTAAATAGGAAAAGAATTGTCTCATCTTTAGAATTCAATAAGAAAAACTAAATAAAAAAAGAATTGTATCATATTTAGAATTCTATAAGAAAAGAGTTGTATTACTTTTAGAATTCTTGAACCTGATTTTTTGAATTATAACTATATTTTTTATCCTTCGCGGCGGAGTTATGAATTTTTTATAAATTTAGATAAAATATTGTTTTAGCTACTTTCCCGTCAAACATAATACTAATAAAAACATATTATTATTTAGGTAAAAATTAATTTGGGTCGTCCTCCCCTTAAACACAATACTAATAAATAATCTTTTTTATAAATTTTGATACGAAATAATATTATAATTCCATAAAAGTTATTTTCAGTCGTGTTCCCGTTAAACATATCTTCAATATATTATATATTATCGAAAATAAGAATTGCATATATTACTTTACATAACTTAAATATAAATTGTATTTTATCTATTATTATTAGTTTGAATAAATATAATCCTATTTTTTTTAGGATTACTAAATAAGAAAAGAATTGTATCATCGTTAGAATTCAATAAGAAATACTATTGTATCATCTTTAGAATTTAATAAGAAATACCAAATAAGAAAAGAACTGTATCATCTTTAGAATTAAATAAGAAAAGAATTGTATTACTTTTAGAATTCTTGGACCTGATTTTTTGAATTATAATTATATTTTCTCTATGAAATTCAAGAAAAATCAGAAGACTGAATCGAGCTATTCTGGAGACGCTCGCATCCTCCTTTATATATATATATATAGTGAAAAAACCCGCGCTTCGCGGCGGCGTGATAAATTTTGATATGAATAAGTATTATAATAACATAGAAATTATTTTGAGTCATCTTTCCGTTAAACATATCACAAATGAAAAATATTATAATTGGTATAAAAATTTGTTTAAGTGGTCATCCTGTCAAACACAATACTAATAATAAAATTAGTTTGAACCTCCTTCCCGTCAAAGACAATATTAATCCATAATTATTATTTTTATGATAAAATTAAATACTATAATTTAGATCAAAATTAGTTTGAACCGCTCTCTTATCAAACACAATACCAATAACAAAACATTATAATTTAGATATTAGTTTGAGTCGCCTTACTGTCAAACACATACTAATAAAAATTATTCTAATTATGATAAAATTAAAGATTATAATTGGACAAAAAGTATTTTGAACTGTGGTCCCGTTTTAACAAAAATATATACTATAACATAGATAAAAAATTATTTTAGCCACTTTCCTGTTAAACATAATACTAATAGAAAATTTATTATTATTTAGATAAAAATTAGTTTGGGCCGCCTCCCGTGCCCGTCAAACACAATACTAATCAACATTATAATAAAATCAATATATGATTCCTATTTTATATGTTAATTATTTTTATTTTTTGACGCTTATTTATTAGTTTAAAATTATTATTCTTTTATGGTTCTAATATTTTTGGTATTAGTTTTTTAATGATTATTATCTTTACAATCTTTTATTTTCTATTCGAAATTTAAGAAAATTATAAGACTAAATCGGAAATAAAAATTGTACGTATTACCTTACAAATCTTAAATATAAATTGTATTTTATCTATGATTATTAGTTTAAATAAATATAATCATATTTCTTTTGGCATTCCTAGATAATAAAAAAATTGTATTACCTCTAGAATCCGAAAAAAAAAAAGAATTATATTAACTTTTGGAATCCTTCAAGTTGATTTTTTAAATTATAACTATAATTGGATAAAAATTATTTTGAATTGTGGTACCGTTTTAAAAAACAAATATTATAACATAGATAAAAAAAATTATATTAGCCACTTTCCCGTCAAACATAATACTAATAGAAAATTTATTATTATTTAAATAAAAATTGGTTTGGGCCGCCTCCCGTGCCCGTCAAACGCAACACTAATAAAAAATCATTTACATTATTATAAAATCAATATATATTTCCTATTTTTTATATCCTATTTTTTTTGTTAATTATTTTTATTTTATGATTCCTATTTATTACCTAAAAATTATTACTCTTTTATGGTTCTAATTTTTTTGCTATTAGTGTTTTTTAATGATTATTATCTTTGCAGTCCTTTATTTCTATAGGAAATTTAAAAAAAAAATTATGAGACTAAATTGAAAATAAAAATTGTACGTATTACTCTACAAATCTTAAATATAAATAGTATTTTATATATGATTGTTAGTTTAAATAAATATAATCCAACTTAGGATTTCTAAATAAGAAAAAAAATGTATTATCTTTAGAATCCAAAAAGAAAAGAACTGTATTAATTTTTGGAATCTTTGAACCTTATTTTTTAAACATAATCTTATTTATTTTAGGATTACTAAATAAGAAAAGAATTAGGTCATCTTTAGAATTCAATAAGAAATATTAAATAAAAAGGAAAAGAGTTGTATCATCTTTAGAATTCAATAAGAAAAGAGTTGTATCTTCTTTAGAATTCTTAAACATGATTTTTTGAATTATAACTATATTTTCTATCCGAAATTTAAGAAAAATCAGAAGACTGAATCGAACAATTCTAGAGACACCCGCATCCTCCTTTATATATATATATAGTGAATAAAGCCGCGCTTCGCGCGACGTTATGAATTTTTTATAAATTTTGATACGAATTAATATTATAATTGCATAAAAGTTATTTTGAGTCATGTTCCCATTAACATATCATTAATAAAAAAAATATTACAATTAATATAAAAATCTGTTTAAGTGGCGTTAAATAAAATACTAATAAAAAAATCATTTGAACCACCCTCCCATCAAAAATAATATTAATCAATAATTATTATAATTATGATAAAATTAAATATAATAATGTAAATAAAAATTAGTTTGAGCCTCTCTCTTGTCAAACACAATATTTATAACAAAAAATTATAATATAGATATTAGTTTGAGTCGTACTACCATCAAACACAATACTAATAAAAAATTATTATAATTGTGATAAAGTTAAAGATTATAATTGGATAAAAATTACTTTAAGCCGTGGTCCCGTATTAATAAAAAAATACATTATAACTTAGATAAAAAAATTGTTTTAGCAGCTTTCTCGTCAGATATAATACTAATAGAAATTTATTATTATCTAGATAAAAATTAGTTTGAGCCGCCCTCCCCTCAAACACAATACTAATTAAGAATCTTTTTTATAAATTTTGATAGGAATTAATATTATAATCGTATAAAAGTTATTTTGAGTCATGTTCTCGTTAAACATGTCATTAATAAAAACTATTATAATTAATATAAAAATTTGTTTAAATGACCCTCCTATTAAACACAATACTAATAAAAACAATTGTTTGACCTGCCCTCCCATCAAAGACAATATTAATCAATAACTATTATAATTATGATAAAATTAAATATAATAATATAGATAAAAAAATAGTTCGAGACGCAATACTAATAACAACATATTGTAATATAGATATCAGTTTGAGTCGGCCTACCGTCAAACACAATACTAATAAAGACTATTATAATTATGATGAAGTTAAAGATTACAATTGGATAAAAATTATTTTAAGCCGTGGTCCCATTTTAATAAAAAATATATTATAACTTAGATAAAAAAATTATTTTAGTCGCTTTCCCGTCAAACATAATACTAATAGAAAGTTTATTATTATTTGGATAAAAAATAATTTAGGCCGCCCTCCCCTCAAACACAATACTAATCAATAATCATTTACATTATGACAAAATTATAATTATAAGCAAATAAATATATCAAATTTCATAGATTTTAGCTATTTCCTATTTTTTAATTGTTTAGAATTATCACTCTTTTTTTATCATGCATGCGAATAATTGTTTAAAATACATGCGAATAAACCACAAAGCCACTATTCGAGTTTGCTCGGCGACATCATCTGGGCGGCCTAGGAGCTTAAGCAATAGGGTAGTAAATATATCGATTCAAAAATATCGGGACGAAAGAATTGTATTATCTTTAAATTCCAATAAGAAAAATGAATTCTATTATCTTTAAAATTTTTTAAACTGATTTTTTGAATTCTAGAGTATATTACCTTTCGAATTCAATAAGAAAAAGAATTATATTACCTTTAAAATCCTTAATCCTTTTTTTTTTTAAGTATAATTATATTTTTTTCATCCGAAATTTAATAAAAATTAGAAGACTGAATCGAACAATTGCCGCGCTTCGCGGCGGCGTGATAAATTTTGATATGAATCAGTATTATAATAACATAAAAATTATTTTGAGTCATCTTTCCGTTAAACATATCACAAATAAAAAATATTATAATTGGTATAAAAATTTGTTTAAGTGGCCATCCTTTCAAACCCAATACTAATAATAAAATTAGTTTGAACCTCCTTCCCGTCAAAGACAATATTAATCCATAATTATTGTTTTTATGATAAAATTATATACTATAATTTAGATCAAAATTAGTTTGAGCCGCTCTCTTGTCAAACACAATAACAATAACAAAACATTATAATTTAGATATTAGTTTGAGTCGCCTTACTGTCAAACACATACTAATAAAAATTATTCTAATTATGATAAAATTAAAGATTATAATTGGACAAAAACTATTTTGAACTGTGGTCCCGTTTTAACAAAAATATATATTATAACATAGATAAAAAATTATTTTAGCCACTTTCTCGTCAAACATAATACTAATAGAAAATTTATTATTATTTAGATAAAAATTAGTTTGGGCCGCCTCCCGTACCCGTCAAACACAATACTAATTAACATTATCATAAAATCAATATATGATTCCTATTTTATATGTATTATTTTATATGTTAATTATTTTTATTTTTTGACTCCTTTTATTAGTTTAAAATTATTATTCTTTTATGGTTCTAATATTTTTGGTATTAGTTTTTTAATGATTATTATCTTTACAATCCTTTATTTTCTATTCGAAATTTAAGAAAATTATAAGACTAAATCGGAAATAAAAATTGTACGTATTACCTTACAAATCTGAAATATAAATTGTATTTTATCTATGATTATTAGTTTAAATATATATATAATCATATTACTTTTGGCATTCCTAAATAATAAAAAAAATGTATTACCTCTAGAATTCGAAAAAAAAAATTGTATTAACTTTTGGAATCCTTCAAGTTGATTTTTTAAATTATAACTATAATTGGATAAAAATTATTTTGAATTGTGGTACCGTTTTAAAAAACAAATATTATAACATAGATAAAAAATTATATTAGCCACCTTTCCGTCAAACATAATACTAATAGAAAATTTATTATTATTTAAATAAAAATTGGTTTGGGCCGTCTCCCGCGCCCGTCAAACGCAATACTAATCAAGAATCATTTACATTATTATAAAATCAATATATATTTCCTATTTTATATATCCTATTTTACAATTTTTTTGCTATTAGTGTTTTTTAATGATTATTATCTTTACAATCCTTTATTTTCTGTACGAAATTTAGAAAAAATTATAAGACTAAATTAATAATAAAAATTGTACGTATTACCTTACAAATCTTAAATATAAATTGTATTTTATATGTGATTGTTAGTTTAAATAAATATAATCCTACTCTTTTTAGGATAACTAAATAAGAAAAGAATTGCATTATCTTTATAATCCAAAAGGAAAAGAATTGTATTAACTTTTGGAATCTTTGAACCTGATTTTTTAAACATAATCCTATTTCTTTTAGGATTACTAAATAAGAAAAGAATTGTGTCATCTTTAGAATTCAATAAGAAATATCAAATAAAAAAGAAAAGAATAATCCTAATTCTTTTAGGATTATTAAATAAGAAAAGAATTGTGTCATCTTTAGATTTCAATAAAAATATTAAATAAAATTAGAAAAATTAGAAGACTAAATCGAGCAATTCTAGAGACGACCGCATTCTCCTTTATATATATATATATATACGCTTCGCGGCGGCGTGATAAATTTTGATATGAATCCGTATTATAATAGCATAAAAATTATTTTGAGTCATCTTCCCGTTAAACATATCACAAATAAAAAAATATTATAATTGGCATAAATTTTTTTTAAGTGGTCATTCTGTCAAACACAATACTAATAATAAAATTAGTTCAAACACCCTGCCGTCAAAAACAATATTAATCCATAATTATTATTTTTATGATAAAATTAAATATTATAATTTAGATCGAAATTAGTTTGAGCCGCTACCTTGTCAAACACAATATTAATAAGAAAACATAATAATTTAGATATTAGTTTGAGTCGCCTTACTGTCAAACACAATAGTAATAAAAATTATTCTAATTATGATAAAATTAAAGATTATAATTGGATAAAAAGTATTTTAAACTGTGGTCCCGTTTTAACAAAAAATAATAATATTATAACATAGATAAAAAATTATTTTAGCTACTTTCATGCCAAACATAATACAAATAGACAATTTATTATTATTTAGATAAAAATTAGTTTGGGCCGCCTCCCGTGCCCGTCAAACACAATACTAATCAAGAATTATTTACATTATCATAAAATCAATTACGTTAAAAAAAATAAAAAAATCAATATATGATTCATATTTTATATATATTATTTTATTTGTTATTTATTTTTATTTTTTGATTCCTATTTATTAGTTAAAAATTATTATTCTTTTATGTTACTAATTTTTTTGCTATGAGTTTTTTTTAATGATTATTATCTTTACAATCCTTTATTTTCTATTCGAAATTTAAGAAAATTATAAGACTAAATCGAAAATAAAAATCGTACGTATATCCCCTACAAATCCTAAATATAAATTGTATTTTATCTATGATTGTTAATTTAAATAAATATAATCCTACTCCTTTTAGGATTCTTAAGTAAGAAAAAAATTGTATTACCTTTAGAATTCAAAGAGAAAAGAATTGTATCATCTTTAGAATTCAATAAGAAGTAGTAAATAAAAAGAAAAAGAATTATATCATCTTTAGAATTCAATAAGAAAAGAGTTGTATTACTTTTAGAATTCTTGAACCTTATTTTTGAATTATAAATATATTTTCTATCCGAAATTTGAGAAAAATCAGAAGAATGAATCGAACAATTCCAGAGACGCCCGCATCCTCCTTTATATATATATATTGATTCGGGGTTGCATGTACAATAAATTACTAGCTTTAATTATAATGTATAACCCAGCATTATAATTTAATTGAAATATAAATCAATCATACTAATTGTATTTTTACATATTTTAACTTAATTGATAATAAAAAAGTTTATTAGAACACGAAGATCTGTACAATAATTCCGACCGACGTATAAAACTCGACCGACCAATAAAATTATTAATATTTCAGTTTTAATATAATAATAATAATAATAAATTCCGCGATGGGAGAGTGTGTCAACGCATCGAGAAAAAGTACGTAAATAATCGCGGAAGAGATGAATATACATGAATATTAAAAAAGAAAAACAATCCAACTAAAGAAGCAATTTCATTAAAAAACAAAAAAGAAAGAAAAATAATCTTGTAAAATGTATCTCAAGCAAAAACTAGATTTAAATAAAATTAACTAAAAAGTTCATCTTATCTTATTTGGGGAACAACGACAATCACACTTAAGAACAAAATCAAAAATAACATTCATTCTCCTAACAAAAAAGATAAAATAAAAATAAAAATAACAATCATTCTTAAAATCAAAATCAAATCAATTTAACAATGACGAGAAGGATAAAAACACTAGAACTTTCGAACTGTCATTATTTATTTTTAAAAAACATAAATAGTTTTTTTTTAAAAAAAACACAATGTGTCTGTTGGATAACTCAATGGTTAAGAGCTCATACTCATTTGTAAGGTAGCCAGCCACGCTTGTCAAAAAAAAAAACAATAAAATTCAATTTTTGGAAAAGAAAAATTAACAACACGCGAACACGGTAATGTTAAAACAATTCGCTGAACAAAGAAGCCGATACAAATAAATATAAAAATAAATAAAAATGCTCCAGCAGTTGGGTGGGAAAAACCGCAAACGAGAGGTAAATGCCTAAATGGGGATGCCGCCATTACTATACATACAAGCTGTGTGTCTATAACATCAAATTACAGGCGAAACAACAGAGAAGCACAAGCAGCATCAGCAATTGTAGCACTAGTAGTATACACACAGCGACGATGAGTCAAGCTTCATCTGTGCTTCCAGGGCTTCTACCGTTCCCTCTATGCGCCAGGACTTGTACACCTCGTTGGTCACTCACCTCGTTCCGCTCGGGTTTTCGATTCAGGTTTGTTAGAGTAATCGGTTCTCGTGAAATCGAGAGTTCACAAAAGCTCTCGTATAATATGTTCCTATTAAGCCCTCCTAATCGGAGATGTAATGTTATACGAGAGCTTTTGTTACTTTCATTCGGAGTTAGGAGGGCTTAATAGGAGTTATATAATAACATACGATATAGAAATTAGATGTTTTAGTCATTTCATCATTAATAAAAGATGATATACGATCCTATTAAGCTCTCCTAACGGAGATGTAATGTTATACGAGAGCTTTTTTACTTTCGTTTGGTGTTAGGAGGGATTAATAGGATTTATATGATAACGGACAATATAGAAATTAGATGTTTTATTCAATTTCATCACTAGAGTGGCTTTATATAAAGCCTTACGATTACAATACAACTAAGATAGCCTGTACATAATTTTGGAATTGATGTTTGTGTTGTGGTTAAAACATTTGGAATTGATTTAGTTTCCGTTTTTTATTGTGTAATATGTTGTTTGTGTTGTGGTTAAAGCATTTGGAATTGATTTAGTTTCCGTTTTTTGTTTTGTGAACTTACGATATGTTTGGATGGGATGAGGTGGGAAAGTGTGAACCGAATTGAAGTCGGAAGAGGAGGATTTGAGAGTGAGAGTGCAAATTTGGTACAATGAAGTTGTGAAGGATTTGAGAAGGAATTAAGGATGAGATTACGTTCCTGGAATGGTGAAATTAGGTTCTTAGTTTAAATTTTTATGAATTGTGCTGAGTGAGGAATGGCATTCTGAACGTTTTACTGAAAAATTAATACGAATTTCATTTCGTTCCATCCTCACATAATTTGGATCCTCCCAAGTCGCACCGAAATGGAACTGGGTGATTATATATTATTAACGATATAGATGACTCTGTCCATAAAAAGATGTGCTTATTTATCTTTTCTCTCTCTTTTTAACTGTGTGTGTTATTTGTGACTTTTAAGCTTAACTTGATATTTGTAATTAAAGAGATTGCTATTAAATTTTGGAACCGAAATTTTGAGAAGCCCTGTATTCTGCCTTGCTTTATTGCAGTCATTTATTATCTGATGACTTGGATTCCATGTTCAAGAAAGACATTGGTTGTACTTACATTGATCTCACTGTTAAACTTTTATATTTTCATGGCATCTAGTACAGAACAATGGCATCTCACATTGTTGGATATCCTCGAATCGGTCCCAAGAGGGAACTCAAATTCGCATTAGAATCTTTCTGGGATGGGAAGAGTAGTGCTGAAGATTTAGAGAGGGTAGCAGCAGATCTCAGGGCTTCTATTTGGAAGCAAATGGCTGAGGTAGGGATCAAGTATATTCCAAGCAACACATTCTCGTATTACGATCAGGTCCTGGACACCACTGCTATGCTTGGCGCTGTTCCTACTAGATACAGTTGGAATGGAGGTGAGATTGGCTTTGATGTTTACTTTTCCATGGCTAGAGGCAATGCTTCAGTTCCTGCTATGGAAATGACAAAATGGTTTGATACTAACTAGTAAGTGATGATCGATCTCTTAATTTGAACATTCCACTAAGCTTATGAGTAAAGTGTCTCTGCTTATATACATATGAACACTGTTGCAGCCATTTCATTGTTCCTGAACTGGGACCGGATGTGAAATTCTCCTATGCATCTCACAAAGCAGTGCATGAATACAAGGAAGCGAAGGCTGTAAGTTCTCTTGTCACTGGCTCCTCTTTTGCTGTTATTTCACAATGATCTATGTTCTCATTTTTATTTGGAAGTATCTGGCCGTTTGTTATGTTTACTACACCACTACCCTAAACTAATGTGAAACTGAGACATCTAATGAACAGAGCAATGCCAGATAACAGTTTCCTGCATATGTTGGGACCACTATTGGCACATATAGCCTCTAGACACATTACTTGAATATAAGTTTAGAATAAAGTTTTCAGGTATATGACAGAAAAAGAAAAGCAAAACATTTCTTTTTAAGACAATCGCACATAAGGATGTAATGTAGCTATGGTTAGGAATTTTGTAAGTCCATGAGCATAACAATCCCAACCGAGCATTGTTGTCTAGGCGTTGCCTAGGCCGAAAAGCGGTATAAACTGGATAGGTGTCCAGTCTGCCCTAAATATAATAGGGTAGACGACTTAGGTGATGCCTAGGAGAATTACGCGATCAACTATATTTGTACCATGATTCTAATATACAGTTTGACTTGGGTAATTTTCATTCATTATAATTATCTATGAGTGGTAACATCATAAATTGTACCAGTAGTTTGAACAAATATACTTATTACAACAGTCTTAAAAAAACAAAAGCTATTAAATATTTGAATCAATTTGATTTGATTAAAATTATTCTTTCATTAGTAAAATTGTTATTTAAAATAACGAAATTTCTTTCCATAAGATGTGGTACATATAATTATCAATAGCAGTCAAGATATTTGTACATAATATGTTACATATTTATTGTGAGGATTAATAAATTATGTCTACGTAATATGTAGTATATGTGCTTAGATGTAGCTGAATACCTAATTAACCTAATGGATGCCTAGGGACCGACTAGGCATTTAGGCGGTTCGCTACCGCCTAGGTTTGCTTTTATGCCTTGACAAGTATGCGATATCTTAGTCTAAGAATGCTGTCATCTTCCCCCTAATAAATGGACATGTTCAATATACTTAATACAAAGGTTGATGTTTTTCATGTTAGCTAAACTAATACATTCTTTGCTAGATGTTTATAAGGCATAATAGGGATCAATATGGTAGGGAGATGTGCCCATCATCTGAAACTACGAAATCTCTATTTGGATGTCTCGAGTACAAAAGAACGTAAATAGATATGCTTTTTATATAGATAAGTCAACCTAACTTTCTGTAAGAATTAGTATGGGTTGCTCATGTGCTTGTTTGATCCAGATGATCAGTAGTTTTGTTGTCATTTGGACACCAACTTATTAATCTTACTCGAGTTCATGCTTTTATCTTATTCAGCTTGGAGTTGAGACAATTCCTGTCCTTGTAGGCCCTGTTTCATACTTGTTGTTATCAAAACCAGCAAAGGGTGTTGAAAAATCTTTTTCTCCTCTTTCGTTAGTTAACGAAATTTTACCCATCTACAAGTAAGATATGATTTTTTGTTTCTCTCCAGTGTTCTATTTTAATAGAATCATTAAACTTCATATGCTATTACTATATATTTATGCATACCTCACAGGGAAGTTGTGTCTGAATTAAAACAAGCTGGTGCTACCTGGGTTCAGTTTGATGAGCCCACACTTGTTATGGACCTCAATTCAGACATATTGCAAGCATTTACTCATGCCTACTCTGAGCTGGAGTCATCACTTTCTGGTCTAAATGTTCTTGTTGAGACTTACTTTGCCGATCTTCCAGCAGAGGCTTACAAAACAATCACATCTTTAAAGGCTATTACAGGGTTTGGGTTTGATTTGGTTCGTGGATCAAAAACCATTGATTGGGTTAAGGATGGATTTCCTTCAGGCAAGTATCTCTTCGCTGGAGTGGTTGATGGGCGAAATATATGGGCTAATGATCTTACTGCCTCCCTTTATACCCTGCAGTCTCTTGAGGGCTTGGTGGGAAAAGGTAGTATCCTTCCATGCATGTTCAGTGTTTCATTCACTTTGATATGAGCGCTTTTACTTGTAATGTTAAACAAAATTATATATTATGGTTATTTAGATATATGATTTTTTTACGCATGCCCAAGTGTGAATGCTAATAAGCCTGTTTCTAAAACATTTTTGTTCAGTTACTAGTGCTTCATTTCCCTCCCAGCACTTTAGTTTACTCTACGGAGTCATAAATCTCTGTTAACCTTAGTTTGTGTATGGTAGAAATAGCACACTTCTGATCTTTTAGGCGTTATAGGTTAATTTATTAAGGAATAAACTGGTGATAAAGATGTCCCCTTTTTATTTAAGTAGACAGGGCAATAAATGATAAATATTTCAGAGAAAGCATTCTGGATGTACGGTACAGACATATGATTTTACTCAGATCTCTTTTTTAGCAATCATGTTTATATTACTAAGTCAAACATCTTGTTTCCTAAAATGTTTCTCTCACCTGCCTTCAAACTCCACCAGAGAGGTCTCTTCATTATTAATTAGTTCCTCCACCAAAATAGTTAGTTCCTTCTTTTTGTAGATACTAAGGTAAATGCGCCTATTTGAAGCAGTATACTATCCTAAAAAAATGCTGGATTGTGGTTGTAGAATCTTTGTATCACTTCATTGAAGGACTTTTAGTTGTCCTTGGAAATTGCTCGTGTTAATATGTTACCTTTATACAGGAAAGCTTATAGTTTCTACTTCTTGCTCTCTTCTTCACACTGCTGTTGATAAAGAAAATGAGACTATGTTAGATGAAGAGATCAAGTCATGGCTTGCATTTGCTGCGCAGAAAGTAGTTGAAGTGAGTGCATTGACAAAAGCGTTGACTGGGAACAAAGATGAGGTAATTTGACGGTCCTTTATCAATTTCTGTTGTTCTACTTCTCCATACATAGTAAACCTGACAAATTTCTCGGCAGCAACTTGATCAAAATTTTGGGCGTTCAAAACACTCTAATGTATGATTGTTACATGTTAATATTGTCTCTCTAGGCATTCTTCACTACTAACAGTGCAGCACTGGCTTCAAGAAAGTCTTCAAAAAGAGTTACTGATGAAGCTGTTCAAAAGGCTGTAAGTGTTCAGTTTTCAGCTTTTATGAGTATATGGCCTCTGGTTTGATGTTAATCAAATTTGAAGTTCTGTTCTTGCATAGACGGCCACGTTGAAAGGTTCTGATCATCATCGAGATACGAGTGTGAGTGCTAGGTTGGAAGCCCAGCAGAAGAAGCTCAGCCTACCAATTCTTCCAACCACTACTATTGGATCTTTCCCTCAAACCATGGAGGTCAGAAAAGTTAGACGTGAATACAAGGCGAACAAGTGAGTCATGTGGCTGTAGTTTTGTTGACATCCTTCTACTACTGTCTTTTTATGCACAAAAATTCTTTATAGGATCTCAGAGAAAGCATATGTCAATACTATGAAAGATGAAATCAATAGAGTAGTCAAGCTCCAGGAAGAGCTAGATATTGATGTATTAGTACACGGAGAGCCAGAGGTAGAATTTTTTCAATTACTGCTGTAGGGAAGATATTTTTTGAACAATAGTAATTTTACAAGTCTTTCAATAATATGCACAGAGAAATGACATGGTCGAGTACTTTGGGGAGCAGTTATCTGGTTTTGCCTTCACCATGAATGGATGGGTTCAGTCATACGGTTCTCGATGTGTGAAACCACCTATCATATATGGAGATGTTAGCCGTCCAAAACCAATGACTGTTTTCTGGTCCTCAATCGCTCAGAGTATGACAAAGCGCCCAATGAAGGGTATGCTTACTGGCCCTGTCACAATTCTCAACTGGTCCTTTGTTAGAGATGATCAACCCAGGTATTTGAATATTCTTTGTCCTTTGTTAGAGATGACCAATCCATGTATTTGAATATTTTTATTTCAGCCTATCCCGTTTCATTTGTAAGTTACAAAGTACTTGGCTTATTTTTAGGTTTGAGACCTGCTATCAGATTGCACTGGCCATCAAGGATGAAGTGGAAGATCTTGAAAAAGCTGGCATTAATATCATTCAAATTGATGAGGCTGCTTTGAGAGAGGGTTTGCCTCTAAGGAAGGATGAACAAGCTTTTTACCTGGACTGGGCTGTGCATTCCTTTAGAATAACTAATGTTGGGGTTAAAGACACTACCCAGGTTAATAGCTGTCACCGTTTCATTTATATTAGAAGTTCTTTTTTTTTTTTTTTTTATCCACGTAGTCATTAGCATAAAATGAGAGAACGAGAGGGTAAATATGTTTTTTATCTTGTGAGGTAACATGACACTCTCTACCCAAAAGCATTGAGCTTGATGTTTTGTTGTGTTCTTGTTATTTGGTTGTGTTTGGCTACCTTTTAACTTTGAATTCCTATGGACAGATCCACACACACATGTGCTATTCCAACTTTAATGAAATCATCCGCTCAATCATTAACATGGATGCTGATGTGATAACTATCGAGAATTCCAGATCAGATCAAAAACTTCTTTCAGTTTTCCGTGAGGGAGTGAAGTACAATGCTGGTATCGGCCCTGGTGTGTATGATATCCATTCACCAAGAGTCCCATCTAAGGATGAAATCGTTGAACGGATTAACAAGACGCTTGGAGTCCTTGGAAGCAATATTCTCTGGGTTAACCCTGACTGTGGCCTCAAGACACGCAAGTACTCTGAAGTCAAACCTGCTCTGACTAACATGGTGGCTGCTGCCAAGCACCTTCGTGCTCAAATTTCCGGCACCAAATAACGGTTGCTAGTAGAATTATAATTTTCCTTTGTCAACTGTAGGAGGGTTGACGGTTGAGGTTTATAATATGTGTAATCTTACAAGGGAGTCCCTTATGAAATGCCAATGTAATTATGTCAGAAAGAGAAACCTAATAATGTTTTTTATATATATACATTTTTTGGGGTGTCTTGTTTTTATTTCTGATCTCCCCTCATTCTCTGCCAAACGCATTAATGCTGTGTTTTCGATTAGATGGTTATGAGTTGTGACAGGGCAATTTATGCCCAAAGTTCTTTCTCTACTGTTTTTAGGTGCATTTGGCAGGCTTCTCACCATTTTAGTAATGTAATAGGGGTGCAACTTTGCATTTTGTTATTACATCTACATGTTCTAAACTTCGTTTAAAAAAGATCGGCCTAATTTAGGTATTTAATATTAGCGCACGATAATATTTTAGTTCTAAATTTTTTTGACAAAATTTTAGTTCCAACTCTTTCTAAAAAGATTGGCCTATTTATATTAGAATACGATATTGAACACATCTGACCCACAATATGCCTTACAACTTATTCTCTTTTTCTGTTATATTTCATCATATATACTATTTTACAGGAATAACATTGTAAGAAAAATACTTTTTTCTCCATTCAAAACAAAGAATTAAGGAATTAATCTTGCTGGAACCTGCATGGTTACTGTGTCTAGAAAAGGACACATTCACAAGAATCTTGTTTTGTCAAAATTTACATATATATCCATATCTCTCTAATAAAATCATTTTTCTTGTGTCTAAATAAACCTCTAAGAAGCTGTGTCTCTTTGAAAAACCCCTGACATAAACAAATTCAACATAAAAAGAATGTACAAAACAAAGCTCCAAGAACTGTGTCAACAAAAGAAATGGGCTTTGCCCAAATATTCCTATGTAAAAGAGGGGCCAGACCATAACCCTTCTTTCAAAGCTTCAGTTGTTGTTAAAGGTGTTACCTTTGACACAGAAATTGCCTCTAATTCATCCAAAGATGCCCAGAATGATGCTGCTAGGCTTGCTGTCCATCACTTTACTGCTTCTGGTATGAAATCTTTTTGACCCTTTTGTTTAAAGATTTAATCTTGGCTTTATTTTCTGTTGGTTGTGTATTATTGGTTAATAGGATGATATATTGATATATTTGTTTTCTGTTTGATGAAATTAGTAGCTTTCTGTTATGTTGTTGTTTTGATTAAGTTTGAATGAAATGCTGCATAGGTTGTTTATCAGAAAGAGGGGAAAAATTGAAAGAACTCTGGCATTTTTCTTATGGTTATTTTTTGGGGATCTTTCTGTGCGGAGCCGGCCTGAGGCCAAGCCGCCGCTTATGCTAATGAACCGGGCACCAGGATAGTTAAATATTTCAGGGGCAAATTTTTTTCTTTATAAAGAAGAAAAGAAATCAAAATTATATAGAGGCACATATAAAATAAAATACAGGGCACAAGAGAATGATATGCTTATAGATGTTAATCATGAACAAATTTGCTAGCAAAAATGATATAGGGATATCTTTCTCATGTATTAAATTTTAAAATCATTTCAGGGCGGCCCTGTTTCTCTGATTTTAAGTAAGTGTTTGTGATGTAGGCATATGCTTATCCAGTAATCAAATTCTTGACCTGACTGCATTTTGATATTGGGATGCCTTTTGCAATATCTTAAAGAATTTGCAGATTTTTCAAAAATCTTCAAATTTAAAGAATTTTTCTGAAATCCCAACAAATTTCAGTTGCTTCTCTTCCCTCGCTAGAATCAGTTAATCCTTAGTACTGATTTTACATATCTTTGTATGTAATCCATTCGAAAATTGTTATGTTACAGTAATTTGTCATTCTCTTCTCTGTTTATTCAGAACCAGAAGGGGAAACTAAAACTGGACAACCAGGGATTGAACTACATCAGGCTGGAAAATTGCAGTCGAATGCCACGGAATTCAAGAACGGTAAGAGAGTTGACATACCTATACTCATCTTCATTGCATCTAATCTTTCTTGTATGTTTGCATATACAGACCTTCGGAATCCAATTTAAATTATCAGCTTGAATTTATTTTCTTTCTTTCCCCAGACCTTCTTTTATACCTTCATTATTATATTCATAAGAAAATCAAGAAGATAGTACTAATATGAAAGAGTTAGTCGGGGTAAGAGAGTTGACATACCTATAGTTATACTTTTCCTGCATCTAATTTTTTGGTTATACTATAGATACCGACCCTTGTAATTTTTGGTATCTATAGATGACATACCTATAGTTATTCTTGGTATCTAATTTTTTGGCTATACTTGTATACATACTGACCCTTGTAATCCACAACACAAATCTTTAGCATTAAGTTTGTTTTGTTTTTGTTTTTTCAGAACTTCCTTTATGCCTTCAGTATTTATATTCATATATGAATATATCAACGGATTTTATCTGGAGAGAGATAGCTGGGGAAAGAGATCCATCAGTAAACAGAATCTCATAATAAAAGTGCATCAATCTATTTTGAACAATAATAAGTCGCATCTGTAGTTGCGTACTTAGTCCATCCTTGTGATATGGCACCGCAGAACTGTTGTGATATCTTCACTTCTTGTAAATGTTTTTCTACTTCGTGTTTACATAGAGATTTACTTGATTAGGGATCAACCATCAACTGTTTCAGTTTCTCCATATGGCTCTAGTAGTAAAACATATAGTGATAGTACCAACAATATTAGTTTGAGATCCTTTGATGCTTGCTATTTCTGAGTCCACAACATAAGCATTTTTATTTCATGTTGTAATATTTTAATTAGCATATCTATTATCTTGCCTACTTTGAGATGTTTTTCTTACTCTCAGCTATTTTATTGTCTCTTCTCACACTAATAAAATAATCTTACTTTGCTTGTAGACGAGAGAAATCAATACAAGCTGATGCTGCAGACTTATGCTCAAAGAAATAAACTTGGCATGCCAGTGTATTCAAGTGATAAGAAAGGCCCACCTCATGCTCCGTGTTTCAAGGCCACAGTATATGTTGAGGGACACCCTTATGACAGTCCAGGGACTTATAAGACTTTGAAGGAAGCTGAGCATGCTGCTGCACAAGTTGCTCTTCTTTCATTTACAACAGATACCTTTCAAAAGGCAAGTTCTTCAAGCTAGTGGTTTTTAGTCATTCCACTATTTGTTAAATTGTACTTCATTATAGTTTTACTGGTTTGTTGTGCTGATTTTCTTTTTCCGGGAGTGTTCCTAACTCAGTTTTCATGTTCATGTATCTGTTTCTTTCCAGAATTGCCCTCCACTCTACAAGAACATCTTACAAGAGTTAGCTCAAAGTGAAGGTTTCATTTTCCCAGTATATAAAACTGAAAATTCTGGTGAACCTCACAATCCATCTTTCATATCCACTGTGGAAGTAGAAGGAGAGATGTTTCAAGGCACGGTAGCGAAATCCAAAAAACAAGCAGAATCCAATGCTGCAAGGGTTGCTTACACTGCTTTTATGGAACGTAAGTGGATATATGTCACTGGTTTTCAGCTGTGATTCCTCATGACTTATAACTTGATGTACTAGCTAGCATATCACTACTTCTATGCGTATTTAGCCATTGTTTTTCACAGAAACGGCCTTAAGTGTGTTGATCATTTCTAGTTTACCATCACACACTTGTCCTCATGTATGTGCCTAATCAGTAATTGCTCTTTTGCGAGAAAGTTTATGCAGATCTGGTGGTTATCTTTTTTTCTTTGATTAGGGGTATTTATCTGATCATTTTATTGCAAGAATATATGAAAAGTTGTATAGATATATGGAGTCTTCTTTATTTTTCTGGTAAATCATAAGGGCCTGCCTTGTTTGTAATAGCCTGTAGATTCTTAAATCCCTTTAAATATTCATTAAATATTTTGTAAATCATAGAAATCAGGCATTAATCTTAACATTTTTTAAAACATCATATTGGACAGATGCAAGAATCTAATTATAGCTTACTTAATGTAACTAAATTCCTAGGACAACTATAGTCCGAGTTTCTCTTCGACCCTGAAAGCAGTCTCTAACACTAATAAGCTTGTCATTTCTTTCATTTGGCAAGGTGAGAAGTCCTGATAAGAAGGCATTACCTAATTGTCTGATTTCACTATTCAAATATAACCATCTTCCATATATGCAAGTGTACTCCTAATTGGCTCACACGCTTTTAACAGTTAAGCATATACATCAAATATTAATTTTATCATAGAAGTCGAACTGCTAATAGCTCATCTTCTTCCTCCTTTTTTATTCAGGTAAAAGAAGTCGAACTGCTAATAGCTCATCTTCTTCCTCGGCACATGAAACTTTAGAAGTCAAGGCTGGGTCAGTATTTCCTACTTTTGTCAATGCCCATGGAAAATTCCAATCTGATTGTCCCCAACATCTAACTCAGAATTCAAACTACAGGAAACAATGTATTCAGGAAAAAGGTAACATTTTTCTACAATCCAATCATCATTCTTATATTAGTAGGCAGTTGGCTGCTTTGAGCCTCTGAGTGAACAGCATTTGTGTTTAACTGCATCAGTTTCTGGAAGATTAAGAAAGATTCTATTTTACAGATGACTATGAGGATTGTCCTACTGAAAGTTTACCAGACTATTCTAAATACAGCTTGCAGAAGTTTATTGAATCTCCAGCTTCAGCTGACATGGATAACACAACCGGAAACAGTGACTCACACTTCTCGCCAGAATCAATACGCCTGTCATCCACAGGAGGACAACCATCATCAATCATTACGCCTCCTGATCTTTCCTCTCTCACAATCCGAAGTCCTACCCTGAAGAAATCTGATGAAACTGAAAGCTACTTGCTCTGCAACAGATACAGAGTGTACACCCGCATTCCTGATATAGACTTTCCAAAAGGCACCATTCTTCTACCAATTGCTGAGGACCAGTGGGTTGCTGTGAGCATAGAATTACCTAATTAGATAGATTTATAGTTAACTAGATTCTGTGTTTCTCTTTCTATCCAACAGAATCCTTCTCTATAAATTATTTTAAATAATAGGCATCATGTCCTGGTGGAAGATAATCTGTTCTACATCACCTAATTCTTAGGGTGATGATGTTGTCCTGTTCCAGTTTGTCTAAACCCTTACTTGTTGCATTACTTGATTCACATCTTAGTTGCTCACACAATTTATTTCTTTGTTACTCTCTATTAACTTGTTTATTTCTTCTCTGCTTTGCAAGTTTTTGGCTTCACTTGATGCTCATCCTTTGCTGTTTAGTTTTCCAATACTTCTAGCAACCAGGATGTCCCCTGATAACATAAGATAAACCAGGCTATTTAATGACGCCCCATGTTCTAAATTGAATTAAAAAGTATTGTTTGAAAATAGAATAGTTCTAAACTAAATTGGAGAGGTCTTGTAAAAATAATACTTAAAATTGTTTTAGTAATTAAAATACGACTATATATTATTATTTTTATATCCTACACTTTATAAAAGAAGGTTTGTAAATAGAATACGATTCTTATCATGATGTTGTAGTTATTTTCCTACTTTCTATTTTTCAGTTCTAATTTACGATTTTTATTATGAAATATAGATATTTTTATTACTTCCTACTTTTTGGTTCCAATTGAATTATAATAATATTATTATATATATGTAAATTTATTTTCTAAAAATATTCCTACATCATATAAATTATTAAAACTAATAATAAATATGTATGTGAAAAAAAATAACAGTATATGGCACGAGTTATTATAAATTAATATCTAAAAAACATGTATAGTTTTTAGCACGGTCTAAATTTAAACTACAAAATCTTTTAATTACAATAATGCAAAATAAAAATATATAAATTTGAACTACAAAAAACTTAAGATCACAATAATACAAAACAATAAAATTCATAAATAAAAAATCTCTCCATATATAATGACTATTATGCTCTCTCACAATTCTATAATAACAAGGTTTACAAAAAATTAAACTTGTAGCGCACTAATTATTCGTAGTAACATTCTGCAAGCCGTTATAATTGTTTAATATAATAAATTATATCTACACTGAAAAGGAATTATATATCAATTCAACTAGGAGTAGGATACAAGTCTCTTTGCATGAACATGCATGCAAATTATGTTCTACAAAGAATCGGAGATCAAACGTAAAAATCTCTATAAATACCCGTGTCAATTTGACAAATTCATTAAAAGTACTCTTACACATTCTTACTTGTGCATACTCTTGCATCCCTCTTTATTCGAAACTCTTGTTCAGTTCTTGATAATAGATAATAATGGCCGGCGGCGGGGCTGTGAGCTCCGGCAACGGGAAAGCTTATCCGGGAAAGCTTACTAAACGGGTTTTGGTGACAACCATTGTTGCTGCTATGGGCGGTTTGATCTTCGGGTATGACCTCGGTATTTCAGGTATGACTATGTGCAAACTTTATAATGTCGGTTTTTCTATAGTGTGTTCATGAGCAAATGCTAAGCACCAAATTTCATGTATTTAACTATCATATATTACACTAGTTCAGAAGCCGCGCGTTGCGGCGGCCTATAAAAATTATATTACTAATTTAATATAAATATTTGTAGAATGCAATAATTTTGTGGCTCTATAAAAAGTATATTAATGATTAAAAAATAATATTTGTAGGATAAAATAAAATTAATATTATAAAATTTTTGATGTAATACCAATACTAATATATAAAATTGCAAAATTGGATTATAATTCATGTTGAAAAAATGAAAATAAATTTCTACACGTAATTAACAATTTAAAGCACGACGAATCTTAATTTTATTTGTATTTTTTTTTTGAAAATTAAGCAATCATGTTCCTACATTGTCACATTCCTCCAAATTTTTTAGATTGATTGTGCACAAAAACATCTAACTTAAATCCGCGAGATAACGGTCTATATCTACCCTTGCTTGTAACAACCTTTATTTTTCAATACTGTATGAACAGTCTTCACTTAAAAGTTGCTTAAACGGAACATACAGATAATGGATGAATAATATTTCCTCTATACAAAGTAAATCATATAAAAATTAACAACAAACATGTCCGATGAACAAAACAAATATTATAAAATAATGACCAACAAACATACATCACTAATAGTTAATTTATTGATATCATCCATCAATATCATGTCAAGATTATATTATTCTCCCGTGTATGGATTTGTTGACTCTCACGTAACGGTCTATAACTACCTTTATTTTTTTTAATACCGTATAAACAACCTTCACTCATCGTGGTAGAAGAACGGCACCACCGAGTTAGAATTCAAGCAAAAGGAATATCACCGAAGAGTGGTAGGATTGTGGTATTGAGAGAGAGAGTAGGTTGTGTTTAGATGATCCAGAATCTGGGGTATTTATAGGTGCAGAGAGACTTGTGTGCTACTCTTTCCCTTAATTAAATAATCTGGAACAAAATCAGATTAAAACTTTCAAGCTGCTATATTCCATATATAATCTGAAACAAAATCAGTTCTCCTTTTTATATAGAAATAAAATCAGATCAAAACTTTCAAACTACTATATTCCATAAAGCTTCTCCCTTATATAGAAACAAATCAGATTAAAACTTTCAAGCTGCTATATTCCATAAATAATCTGAAACAAAATCAGATTCTGAAACTTGCTTCTAATATATTCGAAACTAAAAGAGGTAGTTCTAATTTTTGATATTTTCCATCCAAAAATTCCAGAAAATTAGAAAAATAGAACGAAGCGATTTGAGAGGCGCCACCTACACGCCCCTCAGCTTCTCCTTTATATAAGTATATTGATTGTGTCATGCATATACATAATTTTTTCTATACTTTTTTGTGAAGTTATGTTTGTGCTCGTAATGTTTGTTGGGTCTTTCTGGCACGGGAGATTTTTGTACATGTGAGGGCCATCATTCTTACTGGAATTAGATCTAAACGAATTTCATCACCTAATTAAAAAGTAAAAAGTGGTTGTTCGTGTATGACTATGAGTGCACACTAGAAAATTCTATGTTTGTTTAATACTTACTAATCTATTTTGATGTTTAGGTGGAGTGACATCTATGGACTCGTTTTTGGAGAAGTTCTTCCCATCTGTGTACCGGAAGCAGAAAGCGGATAATTCCACCAATCAGTACTGCAAATTTGATAGCCAGACACTGACACTGTTCACATCATCACTGTACGTAGCTGCCCTGTTATCCTCACTCGTGGCTTCATGGGTCACGTGGAGACTAGGTCGAAGGCGGTCTATGCTTGTTGGTGGTACTCTGTTCTGTGCTGGTGCATTAATAAATGGATTTGCTCAGAATATTGCCATGCTTATTGTTGGTAGGCTTTTGCTCGGTTTTGGTATTGGCTTCGGAAATCAGGTAACTTTTTCTTCTCATGTGTTTGTATGGTTCTTGTAATACTGTTTTAGATTAAAGAATTTGGATATTCTCTGTTTTAAACTATCTCAAAAGAAAACGATTATTTATTTAGCTTGTTCTTTGTTTCACAATCAGGTTGTAGTTGACACTGATGTTATAGTTTTATTATAACTTGTTAATTTGTAACTGCAGGCAGTACCACTTTACCTGTCCGAGATGGCACCCTACAAGTACAGAGGAGCCCTGAACTTCTGCTTTCAATTATCAATCACCGCAGGCATCCTTATAGCCAATCTCTTGAACTATTGGTTTGTTAAGATCGAGGGTGGTTGGGGATGGCGCTTGAGCTTAGGAGGAGCAGTTGTGCCTGCACTGATCATGATAGTCGGATCATGGTTTCTCCCTGAAACTCCTAATTCACTCATCGAAAATGGCAAAAAAGATGAGGCTAGAGCAGAACTACTGAAAATCCGTGGAGTTGATAATGTTGATGAGGAGTTTAAAGATCTTGTTGCAGCCAGTGAAGCATCAAAGAAAGTGGAGCATCCGTGGAGAAACCTCTTCCAACGAAAGTATAGGCCACACCTTGTAATGGCTCTACTCATTCCATTCTTTCAACAGATCACAGGCATTAATGTTATTATGTTCTACGCCCCGGTTTTGTTCAAGACTATTGGTTTTGGGGGCACCGCGTCTCTTATGTCTGCTGTGATCACTGGTTTAGTCAATGTGGTTGCAACTGTTGTGGCTATTTATCTGGTTGATAAGCTGGGACGGAAGTTTCTTTTCATTGAAGGAGGGATTCAGATGATTGCTTCTCAGGTAAAGATATTCATCAGATGTTTCTCTTTTTATATTTTATCAAATGGATTTTATGGTATGTGCCCATGGCACACTAACCACTGTTTAGTTAGGTGGTGGATTTCTATTGGCTCGGATCCCATTAATAATGATGGCTACTGCTTGTACAAAAATCTACACCAATTATAATCTTCCCCCTAAATAAAAAATAGTTGTTAGTGAGCACACACCTGAAAAGACCGTTTATTAAATAACAAACTACATTGTCTGATATACTATAAAATTTGGACAGGTTGCTGTTGCGATTCTCATCGGCTTAAAATTCGGAACATCTGGCAACACTAGTAATTTACCAGAGTGGTATGCTATCGTTGTGGTTCTTTTCATATGCGTATATGTGGCTGGATTTGCGTGGTCTTGGGGTCCTCTAGGATGGTTAGTACCAAGTGAGATTTTCCCACTCGAAATCCGATCAGCGGCGCAAAGTATCACGGTTTCAGTGAACATGTTCTTCACATTCATCATAGCTCAACTCTTCTTGATGATGCTCTGCCTGATGAAGTTTTGGCTTTTCATCTTCTTCTCATTCTTCGTGGTAGTAATGACTCTGTTCGTGATCTTCTTACTGCCCGAGACCAAAGGCATTCCTATCGAAGAGATGGCAATTGTATGGAAGTCGCATTGGTTCTGGAAAAGGTTCGTGGCTGATGGTGTTGACATGGAGATGGCTAAAGGAGGCTCGAGGGTTAACACAATTTAAGTTCCGATAAATTAGTTAGTTTTACCTTAAGTTGTTATCTGGATATTCTATAGAGTTATAGACTTGCAAACTGGAATGTTGTTTAGAAGTTTTTTTTTTTGTTTACGTTATTGTCTTAATTTGCCGTGCATTGCACATTGAGAGTATAAATTGTATTGATTTTCCAACCTTCTTTTGAATCTTTTGCCATTTGTTCCACTGCTGGAGCTTTATTGCGACATTTGAATCCAAAACAACAACTTTCTATTTACCTAAAATATAATAGGCAAATTTACAAAAATACTCCGTGTTTTCCAACTTATTTTCAAAAATATGGTCAAAGTCATATGACGTTGAGCAATTGATTTTCATGTTGCAATAGTTGCAATTGAGGTTGCATATATGGTTGCATCTCAGCGCTTAGTTTACTCTACAGAGTCATAAATCTCTGTCAACCTTAATTTGTTAATGGTAGAAATAGCACACTTCGATCTTTTAGGCATTATAGGTTAATTTATTAAGGAATAAATTGGTTATAAAGATGTCCCTTCTTCATTTTAGTAGACAGGTAAAATATGAGGAATATCGCAGAGAAAGCATTCCAGATGTATGGTACTGTACAGACATCTGATATATACCCAGATCTTCTTTTTAGCAATCATGTTTATATTACTAAATCAAACATCTTGTTTCCTCATATGTTGCTCTCGCTGGTCTTCAAACTCCACCAGCAAAGTCGTCAAAAAGAGTTACTGATGAAGGCTATATATGAAAGATGCCGGGAATGATGCTGCTAGGCGCTAGCCTGCAGCTAGGCTTGCTCTCCATCACTTTACTGCTTCTGCTATGAAATCTTTTTAACCCGAAACCCATACCTTGTGTTTGATTGGGAAAAACAAAATCTGAAACCCATACCTTAAACCCAAGGTATATATGTGTTTTTGATACCCAAATGGGGAGATGGGTATGAGAGGGAGGTATGAGTCTATGAGATACATTTATTTTCTAATTTTTTGTCTCTATTTAAGTAATGAAATATTAATATTTGATACAAAATTAAATCAATGATGCAAAAATATATAACAATAATAATTTGAGTAATATTTTTAATTAATATAAATTAATAACTTATTTTTTGTAAAAATAGTATATATTGATTCCAGCACTCAACCAAACACATGATATTAGATATGATACCTCAAACTCATACCAGCTTAACCCGATTCCACATTCCAACCCCATATCACTACTCGAACCATTAAGGGTTTATTGCTTATAAGTGTTTTAACTCTTTTTTTTTTTGTGATTTACATCTTATCGGGTGTAAAAAAATACTAATATAATAATAAAATATGATAAATTATCTTTTAAAGTCCTGATTACTAAAATCAAAATTTCAAACAATTGTATGGGGCAGTATTCTTCAACTCAGTCCGTTGCGTCGTTGTCTTCGATTCGGTTGTCTCCGGCTCTTTTTCACCGCTCTTGTTTCCTTTCTACCCCTGTGAAGAACTTCTTGACGAGTGTATTGAGTTGGTTTTTAAGTCTCTGAGCTCCGGTGATCATAAAAGATGCTCGCTTGTTTGCCGGTGGTGGTTGAGAGTGGAGGGGCAGAGTCGTCATCGGTTGTCGTTGAATGCAGGCGGAGTTGATTAGTTTTGTCCTGGTGTTGTTTCGCGATTTGATTCGATGACAAAGCTGGTGGTGCAATGTGATCGGAGATCTAAGAGTTGAATAAATTAATTGTTGACGGAAGGGTTTGAGACTAAGGAGCTTTTGGACGTGGACATGAAACAAGAATGAACCTTAATTTTGAGAAAAGAAATTGAAGAAAATGTAGGGAAGATAAGAAGAAGAGGATGAGAAAAAAGGGTGTGTGAATTTTAATTGGCGGGTAGGTCCAACAGTCATATGACCCGCAAGTGCCACATTCATGCGTGCCACGTTGGTGGCAAGCAAGCCACGTACGTCACCTTCTGATTCAGCTTTCCGTCCAAGTTTTAGCGACACTAACGGCTGTTCGTTGATTGAAATTTTTATCGTGGTTGATGATTAAATTGCATACTTTTACTAGTTAAATGATTTGATTGATAGTTTTTTTAGTACAATGACCCAAATGAAAGTTACATATCAGTTCCGTCTATAACTAAAATGTTGTTTAATATTTTGTTTCTAATTGATATTTGAGGTCATATTTACATAATATAATATTTGGGTTATTACTTATTAAAATTATGGTATTTGGGTCATTTTCTCATATTTTTATCAAAATAATTTATGTCATTGGGAGAGTGTAAAATTCAATCTAGATTATAATAGATTTTTATTGCTTAGTAGTAGATTTTAGTAGATTATAAATGATTTGATTACACACTAAGTTCGCAGATTTTAACACATCTCTATTAAAATCTCTTGGATTTTGATTAGAAAAACAAACCCTATTCTCTCTTTTCTCTCTATTCTTGAAGTAGCCGCCTCTATAATCTGAGGGGCTTCCATCGGCTTTTACCGGTGGAAAGCCCCAATCTTTTCTTCTTTTTAACAGTCTTTGTTCATCTTTTGCTTTTGTTTAATAAGTTCCCAATTTATTTGGATTTTGTTTGGTCTCTCCTTGTGTGAGAGTTTGATTTTGATTTTCTTTACTGTTCGTCATGTCTGAGATTCCAGATCTGCAGGATTTTGATGGTGTTGATTTTCATAATGTTGATTCGGTGATGAAGGTTATTATGGTAATACATCTATGGTCGATTGCTCAAAACAACAGTTGGAGGATTAAAATATGTATATATCTCTTCAAAAAATCGTTTGGTTGCCTATCCAAGATGGAAGGATTCATCAACGATATTATTATGCGTTTGTTCAATTTCGATCATGTATGTAGACGCCGTATAACTTTTTATTATTGAATTATTTTTCCTTGTTAAAAAAAAAAATCTCTTGGATTTTGAAGAGATTTTAAAAAGTTCAATATATACTAACAAATCCATCAAAGTCTATTATGTTATAGAATATAAAAAAAATTCGACTATGTTTGAATATAAAGAGAACCAAAAGTATTCTATAAAATTCTAATTAACTAATTCCAAATTTTTTAAAAAACAATTAAATTTTCAAAAAATATCTCAAGATTTTAAATTATTTTTAGTCTCAATTAAATGGGATTTTACCAATCCCTATTAAATACTCTCATATTTCAACAGTAAACAAGATTCTATTAAATACTCTCATATTTCAACAGTAATCCAAATCTGTTGTAATAAATGCATTTTTTCTTGTATAAATACAGTCCTAAACCGCTTCTCTCGTAGAACCCTCGAGATAACATTTTCAACCTAAAAGATGTACAAAACCCAGCTTCAGGAACTCTGTCAGAAGAAGAAATGGGCTTTGCCCAGATATTCCTGTGTGAAGGAGGGACCCGATCATAACCCTTGTTTCACAGCTTCAGTTGTTGTTAAAGGTGTCACCTTTGACACAACCCTTCACTCTAACAATATCAAAGATGCCCAAAATGATGCTGCTAGGCTTGCTGTCGATCACTTTATTGCATCTGGTACAAATTCGATCATTTGGTCCTTTTTGTTTAAAGATTTAATCTTGGCTTAGTTTATTTTTGGTTGTGTATTTATGGGATTCTTTAATTTTCCAGTACTAATCTGATTGTAATACCTTACAAAAATAAATTGTATATCTGATTGCAGTAGATTCACTGTATATACTAGTGTTACAGAAATCGGTAATCGAACCTAATCGGTTGAGCTACTGATTCAGGGATTAATCGGAAATCGGAGATTAATCGGAAGGATTAAGCGGAGTGAAAATCGGATTTATTATAATATTAAAATATGATTTAGTATTTAGTTATTATTATATTAGCTATTTAGTAACTAATATATTTATTATATTTATAAACTCTATAATTATTCATATTTAAAGTGATATAGTATTTTAATTTTAATAATTTATATATACTTCGATTAAAAAATATATATAAGGATTAATCGGATTTCAAAAAATCGAATCGGGTGACTGACCTTGGAGGGGATTAATCGGTTAAACTGGGGATTTTTAGAACAGTGGTTTATACTTGTAATACTTATTAACTGATTATACACATTATACTTGTATGCAATACATCTTAACTGATCATAGATACTGAATATATTTTCTATGGTATCCTCATTGCTAAATGGAAAAGCCTAACACTACTTGTTTGGTATTGCTGTGGGAGTGGGATAGTAACAACAACATTTTTACCAACATCATTTTAGCTTTGAACAACACTCTCAAACGAATTCTAAGTATACTGATTGGTGATACATTTTTGAGGACCCGAATATTAATAATTGTGAAGAAAAAGATTATGTGAATATTAATGATGAAGAGTAATATTCGACCAACTTTGCATTTCTTTTTTAATTTGAATTCAAATTATTCTAGACTTTCTTGAAGTTATATGCTGATGAATTTGGATGTTTGATCATAGATATAATTGTGTTTTGCTTTTGAATGTCTTCTTTTTTATAAATTTTAATATTTAATTATAGTTTATATCTTGTATATTTATTTACCTGTGATGAATCCACAAGTGTAAGGGAACAAATTCTCATGATAATATATTATAGTGTTGATATAGGCGAACAACACTATGAGCGAGCAAGAAATCATCACAAGAGATAGAAAGGCTTTTTCTTTTTTGTGTTTAAATGGCAGTTGTGGTTTTGTTAATTAAACCATACATTTTTTATTATATGCCAATGCTCATATGTATAATTTTATATTTATTTGTCTTTGATGAATGCGTGCACGTTGCATTGTGTGTTGGGCTTGTGCCCTCGGAGGCATTTGCAGTTCAGTGCTCATGTAACACGAATTTCGATTTAGGTATATGTATGGCGGTTACAAGTTCATTTTGCTTCTCAATTTTAATCTATGTATTTCTTGTTTAAATAGTAGTATTATAAACTATTGAAAATTATATATTGTATTTTTATTTTTTTCTTCATTTTGAATAATTTCATAAGAAACTTGTTATGTTACTATAATTTATCATTCTTTTCCCTGTTTATTTAGAACCAAAAGCAGAAACTGAAACTGGACAGCCAGGGATTGATATACATCAGGCTGGGAAATTGCAGTCAAGTGAAGAGGAATTCAAGAATGGTATGAGAGTTGACATATTGCATTTTTATTCCACAAATATAAATCTCTAGCTTAAAATTTGTGTACATACTGAATCTTGTAACCTACAACACAAATGCTTAGCATTAAATTTGTTTTCATTCTTTCTCTTTTAAAACTTCCTTTAATTGGACCTTCATGAGTTCTTATATTCCCATATATCAAGGGAGTTTATCTGGAAAGGGATAGCTGGGGAAAGATTTCCATCATTAATAATAGAAGGATTTAAAAGTGCATGAATCTATTCTGAACAATAATAAGTCAGCATCAGTATAGTTGGGTGCTTAGCTCGTCCTCCTTATATAGTTATATTACCTTATAATGCAAAGAATTCTTCAACATTCACCAAACTAATAGTAATTTGTCTTACAATATCTACTTCTTATGTTTTATAGAAATCTACTTGATTAGGACTCTTGAGATCTCTACTTCTTGTGTATTATAGAAATCTACTTGATTAGAAACAAACCCAACTATTTAAGTTTCTCCAGATGACTCTGGTACTATTAAGCACAAAACACATAGTGAAGTTAATTCCTAATCAAGTAGATTTCTATTATAGTACTGAAGAAGTAGAGATCTCAAGACAAGTTATTATTAGTTTAGTGATCCTTTGATACACAACCTAAGCATTTCTATTTGAAAAGCGACCACATTTTGACAGTGGCTTTTAGCCACTTTTCTTGTAGTGTTAGTACCAACAACATTAGTTTGAAATCCTTTGATACACAACACAAGCATTTCAATTTCATGTTGAAATGTGTTAATTAGTATATCTTGTTTTTTTTAATCTCCTGACAATTAGAAATAATCTTACTCTCACTGCATGCTTGTAGATGATATGGATGACTACAAGCTGAGGCTGCAGACTTATGCACAAAGAAATAAACTTGGCATACCGTTGTATTTAAGTGATAAAATAGGCCCACCTCATGCTCCGTGCTTCAAGGCCAAAGTATTTGTTAAACGAATTCCTTATGAAAGTCCAGGGTCTTATAAGACTTTAGAGGAAGCTGAGATTGCTGCTGCACAATTTGCTCTTCTTTCATTTGCAAAAGATACCTTACAAAAGGCAAGTTCTTCAAGCTAGTGATTTTTTGTCAATCGAACTTTATTATAGTTTGGTGGAGTCCTAACTCAGTTTTAATGTTCAGGCACCTGTTTCTTTGCAAAATTCTTGTCCACTCTACAAGAACGTGTTACAAGAGTTAGTTCAAAGCATAGGTTGCAATTTGCCAATATATAAAACTGAAATGTCTGGTGGTGAACCTCACAATCCATCTTTCATATCCACCGTGGAAGTAGTCGGAGTGATATTTCAAGGCACAGTGGCAAAATCCAAGAAACAAGCAGAAGTCAATGCTGCAAGGGCTGCTTGCACTGTTTTTATGGAACGTGACTAGAATGTTTTTAGATGTGTTTCCTCATGACTTGTCCTCATGGATGTGCCTAATCAGTTATTGCTTGTTTGCGAGAAAGTTTGTTAAGACCTGGTTATCTTTGTTTTTCTTCCTTTCCTTAGATGTGTTTATCTGAACATTTTATGCAAGAATATATGAAAAATTGTATGGATATATGGATCCTTCTAATTTATTTTTCTGGTAAATCATGAGGGCCTGTAATTTCTTAAATCTCTTGAAAAATTTATTAAATATTTTGTAAATCACAGAAATCAGGCATTAATCTGAACATCTTTTAAAACCTCAAAGCTTAATTTAATGCTTAATTCAATTTGATACCTAACACAACTATAGTCATAACTGGCTTCTTGTCATTATTGCTTTCATTTGGCAAGGGTAAGAGGTCTTGATATGAAGTCCTTTGGTAATTGTTTGGTTTCACTATTAAAACATACGCCCACTACAACAAAAGTGGGTGTTTAATTACGAAGGATTTTTAAAACTACATCCGTCGTAAATGGATGTAATTACGATGAAATATTTTCGTCGCGGTTGAACGTGCATGTCTTAAGTTCAAAATTAGTCGCATGTATAAATTTCATCAGAAGATTATCATTACGTCATAAGTTATAAGATGGTGGGCTCCAAATAACAGTTATGACGTAAAAAATAACGTACTTCAAGTGTGGGTCCCATTCAGTAAATTTCTTTGTCTGAACTTACGACAGAAACTTTTCGTCGTAAAATAGTTAACTTGCGGCGGAAATAATGTTGTACTTTAAGGGTGGGTCCCAACTAGTAAATTTCCTGTCTGAACTTATGACGGAATATTTTTGTCGATTACCTTGCGATGGAAATAATGTCGTACTTTAAGGTTGGGTCCCATTAGCCTGAACTTACGACGGAATATTTTCCTCGTAAAAGGATTTTATTTTCGTCGTAAGTAGTATATTTGAAACGGAGGAAGTAACCATCTTCCAATAATGCCAGTGTGCTCTTGATTGGCGTAAATGCACACTGCATACATCAAAAATTACAGATGGCTATGAGGAGTGTCCTAAACCGAGAAACTCTTTCTAGACGCTTAAAAATTGTTTCCCAGTTTCTCATTTGTAATCACCATTTAAAGTAGTGTGCTAAATTTCTAGCATTTGAAATTGCTTGCTAATCTCTAGCATTTAAAGTTGCATAGGTTTTCTGGATCAGTGTTACTGATGATTTCCTTTTAGATGCCTCGCAATCTTTTCACATTATTTGTTTACTAATATCATCAATATGTTTTGACTTGATTCTATGTTTGTCAATGTACATTACATTGTTTTTTAGATTTTCATCCTCCTTCCAAAAACTTGCTGAATATTTCACGGTCAGGCCAAGTGCAATTGCTAGTAACACAGCCAATACGAAGTGAATCACTTACCTTGCCATCTTCACGTTTGTTGCCAGCGCAAGACCTAATTTCTTAGCTCTTTCATCCATTCTACAAATGGAGTCGGAATCAGATTCATGTTTTTGATTTTTAGTTCCTTTCATCTTGTCGTCTTTGGCAACATACCCGTCATTTTTCTTGTTTGTTGTAGTGTTTTTTGAGGCATTCTCAACATTATATCTAGAGTCCCAAGGTCTGTAATCACTTGATTCTCCACTCTTCCCGTCATTAGTCACCTCTTTTTTCACCTGCTTAGAGCAGTTTCACCATTTGCTGCAGTATCCCCTGTTTGGTATGTACTAAACTCTGGATTAGTCACAGTAGTAGGTTTACTTCTGCTTTCATCATTTACTTTCTGGACAAAAATTATAGCTACGGATTTTTAGTCAATCGACTCTTTGTTATGTTGTACTTTATTATAGTTTCACTGGTTTGGTGTGCTGATTTTCTATAGCTGGGAGTGGTTGTAATGTTTGATGATCACTGCTATAAGTGCCTGGTGGAGTCCTAACTCAGTTTTAATGTTCCGGTACCTGTTAATTTCTTTGCAAATTCTTGTCCACGCTACAAGAACGTGTTACAAGAATTAGCTCAAAGCATAGGTTGCAATTTGCCAGTATATAAAACTGAAATGTCTGGTGAAACCTCACAATCCATCTTTTATATCCGCCGTGGAAGTAGTCGGAGTACGTAATATTTCAAGGCACAGTGGCAAAATCCAAGAAACAAACAGAAGCCAATGCTGCAAGGGCTGCTTACACTGTTTTTATGGAACGTGACTAGAATGTTTTCAGATGTGTTTCCTCATGGATGTGCCTAATCAGTTATTGCTTGTTTGCCAGAAAGTTTGTTAAGACCTGGTTATCTTTGTTTTTCTTCCTTTCCTTAGAGGTGTTTATCTGAACATTTTATTGCAAGAATATATGAAAAATTGTATGGATATACTGAGCCTTCTTTATTTTTCTGCTAAATCATGATTGCCTGTAGATTCTTAAATCTCTTGAAAAATTACATGTTCAGTTTTCACTTTGTTTCCGTCAAATTGACCCAACTTTGACTGAGTTTTATATATTATATATATGATTATAAGAATCCGAAATATACATTCAAATGTAGATCTTGTATTTTTTTTAATTTTTTTTCAATTATACACTATATGAATATTTTAGTTAAAATTTGACTATTGACGAAAAAAAGTCACAACAGGACATGTAATTTGAAACGAAGGGTGTAACCATCTTCCAATAATATCAGTGTACTCTTAATTGGCTCACACGCTACATACATCAAATATTACAGATGACTATATATGAGCAGTGTCTTAAACCTAGAAACCCTTTCTAGACGCTTAAAAATTGTTTCCAAGTTTCTCATCTGTAATCTCCATTTAAAGTTGTTTGCTAAATTTCTAGCATTTGAAGTTGCTTGCTAATTTCTAGCATTTAATGTTGCATAGGTTTTCCGGATCAATTCCAGATGGTTTCCTTTTAGATGCCTCGCAATCTTTTCACATCATTTATTTACTGATATCATCAATATGTTTCAACATGATTGTATGTTTGTCAATGTAATCCACTGTTTTTCCAATTTTCATCCTCCCAAAAACTTGCTGAATATTTCACGGTCAGGCCAAGTGCAATTGCTAGTTACAGAGCCAATACGAAGTGAATTACTTGCCTTGGCATCTTCACGTTTGTTGCCAGCGCGCAAAAGACCTTTCTTAGCTCTTTCATCCATTCTATAAATGGAGTCTGGTTCAGGTTCATATTTCTGATTTTTAGTTCCTTTCATCTTGTTGTCTTTAGCTACATACCCGTCATTTTTCTTGTTTGTTATAGTGTTTTTTGAGGCATTCTCAACATTATATCTAGGGTCCCAAGGCCTGTAATCACTTGATTCTCCACTCTTCCCGTCATTAGTCACCTCTTTTTTCACCTGCTTAAGAGCAGTTTCACCATTTGCTGCGGTATCCCCTGTTTGGTATGTACTAAACTCTGGATTAGTCACAGTAGTAGGTTTACGTCTGCTTTCATCATTTACGTTGTCTGGATGCTTCTTCTCATTGATAGACTTCTGAAGCTCTGGAGTTTGAGCATTCGTCATCAACTTCCGCTGTTGTAATGTAGAGTATCTGATCCACAAACTTAAATTTGGAAGTGATTTTGTCCATGTCACAGTTCGGCTGTATTATCTCCAACCAGGCACTCTCAGCTAATAATCAGCTCTCTTGTTTGAGCTAATTGAACACTAAGCTGCTCCTTTTGAAAACCTGCAGCAAAGTTAAGTTCTTTCATTATGTTCTACCAATAAAAGTACAGAAATGAGCTTATTAGAATATACCAACTATGAAGTGAATGACTGCATATTAATATTCATTTAATAAGAAATTAGTTATTGAAGAATAGAAGTTGAAACTCCACTTATTTTATTGTCATATCATATGTCAATCATATATTGTGGGTGGAAACATATATGCTCGAGTAAGTAGTTCGGAGTCGAGCTCGTCGAGCTCGATTGAGGCATAGTTTTTAAGTTCGGAATTCTCAATAGAAATTCGACAGGTTTGAATTCGGCTCGAAATCTTGAATCAATTTGTCTACAAAAACTCGAAACATTTGACTCCGTCTAATATATAGTATTAACTTATTAAATATTAAATGGTAACCCAATATATTTACAAAATATAAATTTATAAACAAAATAAAGGATCAATTAGGCTTACCAACCGCAGGAGCCCTAGTAATTTCAAACTCGAGCTCAGTTTAGTATTGGAATTTTTGGCTCTATTGTTAATATATCAAATTCAAATTTCTTACGAGTTAAACTCGATTAGCTCCGTCAGGGATTTGAAATCAAGTTACCTGGCACTTTTAATGCAGAAAAATTTAGCAGATTACAAAGAATCTTAAAAAGTTTGTTGTATTGTCTTTCTAACATGATCACCTAGTGAGGCTCCTTCATTGAACGATTGAGAAAAATTTACTTACCGCTTTGTGCGTTTGCTTTAGGAATAGCGGGTATTTGTAAGTTAGAACATGATATAATTTTCAATTATCTTTTGATTTTAAATAGATATAATTATATAATTATGTGAACTTGCGATGGCGTAGTTACGACGGAATCGGAAATCATTTTATTTTCATTTATTTGTGTATTTTTAATTATCAAATATGTTAGCTTACGACGGTTTAGTTACGACGGAAAAATAAAGCATATCATTTTTATTTATTTTTTCTTTTTTAAATAGCTATAATTATATAATATGTGAACTTACGACGGAACCGGAACCATTTTATTTTCATTATTTTATGTTTTTAATTAGCTAGATATGTTAACTTACGACGGTTTAGTCACGACAAAAACATAACTTACCAACGTTTTTTCCGCGGGAAAAATTTATTATATTTTATTAGTTTGTGCCTTAATTCTAGCGAATAAACAGAGTAAATACGACGGTGGAGTGTATATGTCGTAAGAACTGACGAGAACATATGATGAATATTGATTTTCGGTCGTAAGTTTAGTTCTTCACCTTTTCCGTCGTAAATGCGTAGAATTGTTGTAGTGGGGTAACATATGAGAATGGCCTAATGTATAATATGGTGATGGATGCTATGCTGGCCCAAATTTAGATCCGCATTATGAAGACATGCTGAATATAGGCCATGTTTGGGAATTAGCGGTTAGCTGTTAGCGGATTGAATTATATGTTTTGACTAGCTGATTTAAATAGATGTTTTGACTAGCGGATTGAATTAGCGGTTTCTTGTAAAACTGTTTGGTAAATAGCTGTTTGATGAGCTTTTTGTGACACATACCCAAACCGCTAACCCAAAAAGCTCCTCAAACTAGCTTTTTGAAAATTAGCTTTTTGAGCCCAAACTTCTGTTTCAATCCGCTAACTACCAAACACTAACATTAGCGGATTGAAATAGTCAAACCTCTAAAACACCCCAAACCTCTAATTTTACCCCAAACCTCTAATTTCCAAACACCCCCATAGAAGTAGATAACATGCTACATTATTGGGAGAGAGAGAATTATATGATGGTTGTGAAACTTGTGAGTTGTTTGCCATTGCTCATATATTGGGTTTGAAATATAATCATCAATTGTAAATAAGGAGAAACCCTGACTTTCCAAATCAAAACAAGCAGGGATTTTCTCGCAGTAGAAACAAGCAAATTGAATATAGAGATGGCTCTGACAATCTTGAAGATTCTGAGATATTCCCTTCGAGAAAAGAAAATGTGAATGTACTCTCAGGAGAAGTGCTATACACAGAATATCCGTAACTAAATGTTTGAACATGCTCATAACTTAATACTTTTCTATTTTTCTATTTTTATTTCCGTTCAATTTATACTTTTGACCAGATTTAGTTGGGGACTGGAAATCTTCTGTCAATAATCAGTACATCACCAATTATTTGCTTAAATAGATATTATATTTTTAGAAAGAACCACTGTTTAAGTAGTGTGCATGTGTCGTAATTTGAAATATTGAACAACTCCATATATGGATAGTATAATAAGAATGCTCTACACTATTAACAGTGCTCTAGAGTTGCTGTTATTTGAAATTTTTACAGCTAGCTAGCTTTATGTCTTTGTCTTGGGCACAACTTTATGGAAAGAATTAGTTAAATTTCAAATAATTAGTACTAATTTTCAATAAAGAAAGTATTAATTCTTAGTGGCGTACGTGTACAGGAAATTTCGAATTCTCAGTATATAATTGATTAGGATTTCTTGCATTCTAATCACCAAAAATAAGAAAGATAGTGCATGCACATTTTATACAATTTTGATCAAAGTTATTAGCCGAAGAAAGATGAGTACTCTTACTGTGAATCATCCTTTGCCTGTCGTAAGGCGATCTGGAAATTACAAGCCTTGTATCTGGGACGACGATTTTGTGCAGACCTTGGCCACTGATTACACGGTAATGTCTTGTTTCAAATTTTTTTCAGGTTCAATTATGAATTAAGATATCAAGTTGATATCTAATTGCTCTGCATTTCATGCTAACAGAAAGAACGTTTTAACGGACGAGTGAATGAGTTGAAAGTAAATGTGATAGAGATGTTGAATGATGTTGCTAAGCCTAATTTAGCTCAACTCGAGCTGATTGATGATTTGCAAAGACTTGGATTGGGTTATCATTTTGAGCAAGAAATAAAGAGTGTCTTGATGAAGATATATGAGGATCAGAGTTCTGAGACCTTGGAAAGGAGTGATTTGCATGCTGCAGCTCTGAGATTCAGACTTCTCAGACAACATGGATATCGTATCTCACAAGGTCTAATATTTTTTTGTATTTTTTTCGGCTTACTTGCACTAAAAACACGTGTGAAGTCTTTTACTCTATAGTCTATATATATCTTAGTCCGTGTTTGTGTAATGTGCAGATGTTTTTGAGTACTTTATGGAGGATGGAAGCTTCAAAGGTTGCCTTTGCGAAGATGCCAAAGGAGTCTTAAGTTTGTATGAGGCGTACTACTTCTCCTGTGAAGGAGAGTCTATTATATATGGAGGCTGCATGGAGCTTTACATCTAAAACCCTGACAGAAATTTTAGGCAATATAACTGATCCGAATCTCAGCATCAAAGTGAGATATGCCTTGGAACTTCCAGTGAATTGGAGGATGCTAAGATTAGAGGCCAGGTGGTATATAGATTTCTACTCAAGAAGCAACAACATGAATCCTGAATTACTAGAGCTTGCTAAGTTGGACTACAACACTGTCCAAGGACTATACCAAGAGGAGCTTAAAATTGCATCAAGGTAGTCGTCAGTCATTTTTAAATTGCATGCTCTTCAATTTGTTCCCATGTATTTGAAATGTGCATGCAGGTGGTGGAAGGAACTAGATATGTCCACAAAATTGAGCTTCGCTAGAGATAGGCTGGTGGAATCCTTCATATGGACTGTGGGAATTGCCCCTCAACCACAATTTGGGAATTGCAGAATTGAAGCAGCTAAAGCAATCCAAATGATCTCAGTTATAGATGACATATATGATATTTATGGTACTGTGCATGAACTTGAACTCTTCACCGATGCCATTGAAAGGTTTGTACTTACCTTTTCCTGTTGACATACAACTTTTCCGAGTACAATATCCAATTAATCTTCAATATTGACATCATTAGCCCTATTTGCGACTCTAGGTGGGATATAAATTCTGTACAACTTCTTCCAGACTACATGAGGATTTGTTTTCTCGCGCTATACAACATGGTGAATGAGACAGTTCATCACTACATTCACAGGGAACAGAATACTGATGTTTTACCACACCTAAAAAAAGCGGTAATCTTGATCATATGTGTACTCACTTTTTAGTTTTTACTAATTTTGTCTCTGAACACTTGTATCAATGGTCCTAATTAAGTTTAATCCATCTTGAATAGTGGTTTGAACTGGTAAAATGTTACTTGGTGGAGGCACGGTGGTATCATAGTGGATATACACCAACACTGGAAGAGTACTTGGAGAACGGCAAATTGTCAATAGCACTACCTAGTCTTGCAACTCAATCTTACATTTTCTTAGCGAATCCAATTGAAAAGGAAGCATTAGAGTTTCTTGAGGACATGCCTGATATATTACACTCATTAGGAACAGTATGTCGAATAGTCGACGATAATGGAACTTCCTCGGTATGAAAATCATTATCATAAAAATTCTGCACAAAATGACATGACATTAATTGAGGTGGGATGTTTTAATTGGAGCTATCTTTGTGAATACAGGAAGCTCATTCTAATCAAAACTAAGCACATGTCATTTTTTGAAAGATGTTGTACTCAATTTTGTGCATCAACGTAACACACACGTGTATTATCTATAGGGCTTTGTTTCTCCTAAATACGTACTCAACCTAAGTTCGGTGAGTACAAAGGTTTTCTGATGTGAATGCTAATTAGGAGCTTTTATCTCTTATCTATATGCGTTGATACTGTGTAGGATGAGATAGCGAGAGGAGACGTTCCCAAGTCGATCCAGTGTCACATGTTTCATAACGGAACTAGTGAAGAAGCTGCAAGAGCTGAAATGAGGGCCTTAATGAGGAAGAAATGGAGAGAGATAAATGCTTGCCGAGCTCGGGACATGCCATTGTCAAGCCCTAATATTGAGACAATATTAAATATTGGTAGATCAGGTCACTACGTTTACTATGACAGTGATGGATATGCTGGTCAAGATGGTAAAAGCAAGGCTATGTTTCTTTCACTCGTGGTTCAGCCTGTTCCCCTCTAAGGCAAACTGAAATTTCATGTTTCAGCTCATTTTAGTTGGCTACAGATTTCAATATTGTTCTCGTGTTTCAGCGATTTGTGTGATGATCAGCTGAGATTCGTATGTACTTTTTTCGTTATTAGTTAATTGTGTGCTTTGTTTTTCAACCCGCTTTCATAATAATTGTTTGTTTCAAAACGGTGCTAGTTTTGTGTTTGAGCGGAGTAATTTTTTTAATCAAAAGCCGTCCATGGATCAATCCAGAATAGTTTGCTGGTTAATTCTGGCAAACCAACTCTCTCGTTGCAAGAGATGTAACATAAATTGTTAGTAATTTATGAATTTTAAGAAACTGTAATATATTTGGATTGTTATCAAGTCACGATTGATAAAGTTGGGGCATATCTGTGCACAGTTGACGAACATGCAGGAAATATTCACATGGGCTTGTAACAAAAAGCGTTAATTTTTAATCCTTTCCTAGCACGAGCTTGAGTCGGACACTGCACTTACAGTAAAAGCTCTGTGTCACAGTATTTGTTAAACGACGTCCTTATGAAAGTCCAGGGTCTTATAAGACTTTGGAGGAAGCTGATCGTGCTGCTGCACAATTTGCTCTTCTTTCATTTGCAAAAGATACCTTACAAAAGGCAAGTTCTTCAAGCTGGTGATTTTTAGTCAATCGACTCTTTGTTATGTTGTACTTTATTTGCAAAAGATAACGTTATAATGTTTGATGATCACTGCTATAAGTGCCTGGTGGAGTCCTCCTAACTCAGTTTTAGTGTTCAGGTATCTGTTCCGTTGCAAATTCCTTGTCCACTCTACAAGAATGTGTTACAAGAGTTAGCTCAAAGCATAGGTTGAAATTTGCCAATATATAAAACTGAAATGTCTGGTGAACCTCACAATCCATCTTTTATATCCACCGTGGAAGTAGTAGGAGTAATATTTCAAGGCGCAGTGGCAAAATCCAAGAAACAAGCAGAAGCCAATGCTGCAAGGGCTGCTTACATTATTTTTATGGAACGCGACTAGAATATTTTCAGATGTGTTTGCTCATGACTTGTCCTCGTGTATGTGCCTAATCAGTTATTGCTTGTTTGCGAGAAAGATTAATTGTTAAGACCTAGTTATCTTTGTTTTTCCCCTTATTTAGAGGTGTTTATCAGTTATTGCTTGTTTGCAAGAATATATGAAATATTGTATGGATATACGGAGCCTTCTTTATTTTTCTCCTAAATCATGAGGGCCTGTAGGTTCTTAAATCTCTTGAATAATTCATTAAATATTTTGTAAATCACGGAAATCAGGCATTAGTCTGAACATCTTTTAAAACCTCAAAGCTTCATTTATTGCCTAATTCAATTTGATACATAACACATAGTCATAACTGACTTCTTGTCATACATAACACAACTATAGTCATAACTGACTTCTTGTCATTATATTTTCATTTGGCAAGGTAAAAGGTCTTGATTGACTCAACTTTGATGAGTTTTATATATTATTTATATAATTCTAAGAATCCGATATATACACATTCAAATGTAGACATATTTTTTTTAAAAAAAAAAATAGTTGTACACTATATAATAATTTTGGTTCAAATTTGATCAATTGACAAAAAAATCAAAACAGAACATGTAATTTTAACGGAGGGAGTAAACATCTTCGAATAATGCCATTGTACTCTTAATTGGCTCACACGCTACATACATCAAATATTACAGATGACTATGATGAGTGTCCTAAACCTAGAAACTCTTTCTAGACTCTTAAAAATTGTTTCCAAGTTTCTCATCTGTAATCACCATTTAAAATTGTTTGCTAAATTTCTAGCATTTAAAGCTGCATAGGTTTTCCGGATCAATTACAGATGGTTTCCTTTTAGATGACTCGCAATCTTTTCACATTATTTATTTACTCATATCATCAATATGTTTTAACATAATTTTATGTTTGTCAATGTACGTTACATTGCTTTTTACAATTTTCATCCTCCTTCCGAAAACTTGCTAAATATTTTACAGTCAGGCCAAGTGCAATTGCTAGTAACAAAGACAATACCAAGTGAATCACTTGCCTTGGCATCTTCACGTTTGTTGCCACCGGAAGACCTTTCTTAGCTCTTTCATCCATTCTACAAATGGAGTCTAAATCAAGTTCATGTTTCTGATTTTTAGTTCCTTTCATCTTGTCGTCTTTAGCTACATGCCCATCATTTTTCTTGTTTGTTGTAGTGTTTTTTGAGGCACTCTCAACATTATATCTAGACAGGACCAATTTGATAAAAAAAACCTTTTCGACGGAAAATCATCATTTATTTACTTTAATCAGTAAATTGGATAGAGAATCGGGATCGAGGAAAGGCCTCTCTTTATTTTCAGAAAAAGAACAAGGAGGAGTTGGTTCACAAAAAAGAGACAAATTTGGCTCAAGACATTCTTGGAACTTAGGCCAATCTTAAAAGAGGCCTAACTTTTTCTAAAAATCTAATATTTTATTAATAATGTAAATACAAAATTTTATAAAATTTAAATAACAAACATAAAATCACCCTCAACACACTATTATATATAATATTTTATACTATTAATTTTATTGATTATGTCACTTAGTATATGAATTTAATATTTTTATCTATAATTTGAAATGTAAAATTGATTTAAATAATATATTAGAATTAGGCATTTATAAAATCAGTAATTTATTATATAAACACAATCAAAATACTATATATATTAAAACTAAATTGATTATATAAACATATCTGAGACGGTTAGCAACCTTATGCAACTAGAAATGCAATTTTGAAAAAAAAATTGAAAAATATATTTATTTGCATAACAAGTTGCAGGTTGCAAAGGCAAAAAAAACACCCCTCGGGCCAATTCTAATATTACCATTGCAACCTAAAAAGCAACTCAAATCAAATTAAAAAATCAACTCAAAATCAACCTTCATAATCCCCTTTCTTTAGAAAACAACTAACCCTATCCCCCTCAATCAACTAAAAAACGAAGGTTCCTCGGGAACGAGGAGTCGAGCGAGACGAAGGAGAGGGGAAGGGACGGTGGAAGTGGCGCCGTTCAAGGAGTAAATTTCGGAAGAGGTGGAGAGGTCATAGATTTTGATGGCGTCGTTGGAGCCGCCGCAGACGGCGGCGAAGCTGGAAATGATGACGACGGATTCGATGGGAGAGATGTAGGAGGGGAAGGAGAAGAGGGGGATTAGGGTTAGGGATTGAGGGAAGATGGAGACTCGGTGGTTGTGTTTTGGAAGGAGGAAATGGATAGATGGAGGGAGCTAGGGAGGGAGAGAGAGGGGTAATAAAAAAAATGAAAGATGAATTAGAGAAGTTAGTATATTTATAAATAAGATTCAAAAGATAGTATATTTGAAAGATATTAGAGAATGTAGTATATTTACAAATAAAGTAGTATAATTGGTAAATTCTCTTTATATTATTAATAAAATATTAGTATTTTATAAAAATTAGGCCTATTGACCTAAGGCCCGAAAATGTCTTGAGCCGGCCATGCTCATGTCATCATGTGTGATTTGATTTTCGCATGATTGACCCGTTATGTTTGTACATGACTCTGCGCAAGGATATATATGCTTTAGTATTATCAACGGAAAATGCAATATTTGGATTTCTTCAAGGAAAAGCCTCCATTTCTTCGGAGGGTTTTTGACAAGAACAAAGAAAGAAAGAAAGAAAATACTTCTAAAAATAACTTCTTCAATTAAACGATTATATTAGGAGTTTTTTTACTACAAACTTTGAAATTTATATGTAATAATTAATTCAGTTTTGCAATCTATGCAACCAGGAACAGAAAAGTTTTTGTAACTTGATATTGCAGATTGAATCATTCCTAATTTCCTGGAAACATGTGGTTTTATCAGCTGACAAAGGTCATGAAGGGAAGGAGCATGACTATCATTTTTTTGGTTTAACAGGCCGCCCCCCATTCTTTGCTAGAGTGCTACAGTTGCCATTCTTTGAATTTAGTATGGTTATCATATTGGAGTATATGATTATCAGTAGTTTGTTAGTATGTGTTAAATAATACAAATTGCAATATTTATACATTCAGTTTGTAGCTAGTACTGTGTAGGCCTCTTGGTCCCCCAGCTATGCTGGCTCTAGTACAAGGTTTTTGACCTCTAGGGCTGTCTAGTCGGTACCTGTGTTTGTTGCACATCATGATAAAAGAACATTGTATGGCTCATTCACAGAAGCAATGAAAACATATCGTATTCTGTTCAAGCTTCTTTTACTCTTCTTAATGGTTGCTTTATGCTGAATTATATTTTCTCATTATATCATTTTCAAAATTTTATTCTTTTTACTTTTGTTAAAACAGCAGGTAAATTGAATGTATCTGTTCGGTTGATTTGTAAATTTTGCCTAAAAAATTAAAAAATTTCTTTTAATTTTGAATTTATATTAGAGTTTGCTGCAGTAAGAAAAACGAGAAAAAAGGCCTCAAGCAACTTAACGTGGGCTGGGGCAACTTTCAGTACTGTTGCCCCAATGTTAATTTTTTATCTACAAGTGACTACTGTCAGCAGAAGTTCTGGTGACTATCATACAGGAAGCCTTGTTACTATATAAGTAGCATCAGTAGAGCATGCATTTTCATTAACAAAGATAGTGCATACTATATTCTGCATCGACAAAGTTATAAGATGAATACTCTTATTGTTAAACATCCGCTGCCTGTTATTACTAGACGGTCTGCTAATTACCAACCTTGCATTTGGACCAACGATTAATTTGGTGCAATCCTTAACCACTGATTACACGGTAATGTTTCTTTTTTAAATCTTTCTTCGGTTACTTTAGTTATTAAATTTTGATTAAGTTGTTACTCATGCTAAACAGGGAGAACGTTTCAATGGACGGGTGAACGAGTTGAAAGAAAATGTGATAGAGATGTTGAATGATGTTGCTAAGCCTAATTTAGACGATGACTTTTTAATGTATTGTTTCAAAATGGTAATGATGGCTTTTATTACATGAAGAAGAACTAGAAGGGCTTAGTTTATTTAATTGATTAGATAAACAAGTAATTTACTTATATTAACATCAAAATTCCAGGACCTTGATGCTCTGAGACCCAGAAAAACACTAGCAGAATACGCACTTAGTGGTGTGAAGGACGACTAACTCATGAAGTCTATATTTATTCGGGCTTTACACCACTGTTCTGAAACATAATATCCTAAATATCACATTCACAAAAAAGGTCTAAATAAAATATCATGTATCGTCTAACATTTTGATGGCCAAAACACCACATGGTCTTTCTAAAATATATATAACAACGGGTTGTGGAAATAAAACATTAAATATCTTTGAGGATGAGGAGCAAAACTAATTATGAACAGAATGACAAACAAAGTTTATGTGAGACAGGTATGGCACCAATTTCCGGGCCAACACGCCGTACCGATAAGCTAGCCTGCTGATAACCATTTTATTTTATTTTCTCATGATTGACGGGTTATATATGTTGAACATGACTCTGCCAAGTGCCAACCATCTGTACCTTAAAATGCAATATTTGGATTTCATCAAGGAAAAAACCAACCAGTACAAAGAAAGCAAGGAAAGAAAATATATACTAACAAAATAACAACTTCAATTCAACGATTGCCGTAGTTTTTTTAATTAGAACACAAACTTTGAAATAACAGCTTCAATTAAAAGTTTAAGAACACAGACCTTGAAATTTTTATGAGTTGGGACAACTTTTAGTATCGCCCAACATGTTTTAAGTGTATCGAATGTTAATTTTTTCTACAAGTGACGACGAATGTCACCAGAAGTTCTGGAGACGTCCGTACAGGGAGCCTTGTTACTACTATATAAGTAGCATGAGTAGTGCATACTATATTCTGCATTGACAAAGTTATAAGATGAGTACGCTAATTGCTAAACATCAGCTGCCTGTTATTAGACGGTCTGCTAATTACCAACCTTGCATTTGGACCAACGATTTTGTGCAGTCCTTAACCACTGATTACACGGTAATATATGTTTCTTTCTTGAATCTTTCATCGGTTAGTTTAGTTATTCTGATTAAGTTGTTACTCATGCTAAACAGGGAGAACGTTTCAATGGACGAGTGAATGAGTTGAAAGAAAATGTGATAGAGATGTTGAATGATGTTGCTAAGCCTAATTTAGATCAACTCGAGCTGATTGATAATTTGCAAAGACTTGGATTGGGTTATCATTTTGAACACGAAATAAAGAGTATCTTGATGAAGATATATGAGGATGATCAGAGTTCTGAGACGTTGGAAAGGAATGATTTGCATGCTGCTGCTCTAAAATTTAGACTTCTCAGACAACATGGATATGATATCTCACAAGGTCCGATACCTTTTTTATTTTTTAGTTTTGTTTGGCTACAAAACAACATGTATATGCATGTACTGGTGATGCCTTTTATTCTCTATCGTGATTTGTGTTTTTTGTGATGTGAAGATGTTTTCAAGTACTTTATGGAGAATGGAAGCTTCAAAGGCTGTCTTTGCAATTGTTTCAAAGGAGTCTTGAGTTTGTACGAAGCGTACTACTTCTCCTCTGAAGGAGAGTCTATAATGGAGGATGCATGGAGCTTTACGTCTAAAATCCTTAAAGAAAATTTAGATGATATAATTGATCCAAATCTTGGGATTAATGTCAGACATGCCTTGGAACTTCCATTGAATTGGAGGATGCCAAGATTAGAGGCCAGGTGGTATATAGATTTCTACGGAAGAATCAATAACATGAATCCTGCATTACTAGAGCTTGCTAAGTTGGACTACAACACTGTCCAAGGATTATACCAAGAGGAACTCAAAATTGCATCAAGGTAGTCATGGAAGAGATATGTCACTAAAAATATACCTTTAATCTGTCATTGCTCTTCATGCATTTGAAATGTCCAGGTGGTGGAAGGAACTACGTCTGTCCACGAAAGTGAGCTTCGCTAGAGATAAGCTGGTGGAATCCTTCATATGGATGGTGGGAATTATTCCTGAACCACAATTTGCGTATTGCAGAATTGAAGTAGCTAAAGCAATACAAATGACTTCAGTTATAGATGACATATATGATATATATGGCACTTTGCATGAGCTCGAACTCTTCACTGATGCCATTGAAAGGTTTGTGGTACCTTTACCTGTTTAGAATATGCACGGACAAGTACTTATTTATTTTTCTAAAGAAGTACAATATTCCTGTCATCTTTTTAACTTCCATAGACACATTTTCTGCTCTAGGTGGGATATACATTCTATTCAACTTCTGCCCGACTACATGAGGATTTTTTTCCTGGCGCTTTACAACTTTGTGAATGGGATAGTTTATCACATTTTCAGAGAACAGAATATTGATGTTCTGCCACACCTGAAAAAAGTGGTAATGCATCATATGTGTACTTACTTTCTACTAATTTCATCTCCTAACACTTGTAAAAATGATCCTAACTCTAATTCGTAATCTTGTTTAGTATACTGATCTGGTGAAATGTTACTTGGTGGAGGCGCGGTGGTATCATAGTGGATATACACCAACATTGGAAGAGTACCTGGACAACGGCAAATTGTCAATAGCACAACCTAGTGTTGTAATTCAATCTTACATTTGCTCCGCAAATCCAATAGAAAAGGAAAAATTAGAGTGTCTACTGGCTATGCCTTATATATTGCAGTTAACAGGAACACTTTGTCGCATAGTTGATGATTATGGAACTTCCTCTGTAAGCCATCATTGTCACATATACAAACATAAATGCACACACTGGAATTCTCTGTATACTGATAAACATAACAATAATTCACAACAACTGATATTATGCAGGATGAGATAGCGAGAGGAGACGTTCCGAAATCAATCCAGTGTCATATGTTCCACAATGGAACTAGTGAAGAAGCTGCACGAGCTGAAATGAGGGATTTAATGAGGAAGAAATGGAGAGAGATAAATGCTTGTCGAGCTCGGGACATGCCAGTGTCACGCTCTTCTGTTGAGATTATGCTAAATGCTAGCAGGTCAGCTCATTATATTTACTATGACAGTGATGGATATGCTGGCAAAGATGGTAAAGGCATTGATATGATTCTTTCACTCATCGTTCAGCCTGTTCCTTTGTGAGGCAAAGTGATAGTTTGTTTGGCTCATAAATTAATATTTTACTATCTTTGAAAATAAAAGATAAGCCAAACAATTAATATTTTATTGTCTGTCAAAATAAGCTTAAGATAAGCCGTGAGAAACTAGTTTGAGCCTTGAGGTTACTTCGGTTCGGCAGTAGCCATGCACCTGCATGGTGATGAGCTGATGTTCATATGTAATTTTCTTCTTTATGGTTAAGTGTGTGCTTTGTTTTAATATTTTTTATCATCTGAATAAGAGTGATCTTGTTTTGCTTTTTTATATGACCATTAATATTCCACTTCAAGTTATATATTTAAAGTAGTAATTTCAAATAAAAATATATAACATATATATTCTAGTTTATAAATTTTTGAAATAGTAATAACTTCAGCAAAATGGGCAAAACACATCATGAGACGTGGGTAGAAATTCAAAGTGTTATGTATTAAAAACAGAGAAAGTATATGGTTTAAAAAGCCTTCTAAAATAAGAATTTAAATATTCAATGTGTCAAGCGATCTGAAAACAAAACGGCTATTTGTTTAGCTTGTTTTTTGTTTCACAATCAGATTGTAGTTGACAGTTCGGGGGTTTGTCCCAGCTGGTTTCCGATGTGTTAATAAAATCATTTGTTTGTAAAAAAAAAAAGCCTTCTGAAATAAATCAGATACCTAATGAAAATTCTTAATATTCTTAAAGATTTATAATATTTCATTCAGATTTAGTAAAATATTTTTGATGCTAGCCGACTTGTGAATTTCAAAAATCAATAGATTTTAGAATTTTTAACAATGTACTCTATTCAATGCCATTTCAAGAAAAATATAAAAGACTTCTATATATGATAGTACATTGCTAAATTATGATTTTAACATATTAATAATGTTTACATTATACTAGATATTCGATTTTTCTATAAGGGGAGAGAGTCTCTTGTTATATTAATTAATGAGATCCATATATCAAAAATAAAAATTAATATATGCAATAACTCAATCAATCAATCAATATACTTATATAAAGAGGAGAAGCGATGGGCGTATAGGTGGCGCCTCTCACATCGCTCCGTTCTATTTTTTTAGTTTTCTGGAATTTTTGGATTAAAAATATCAAAAATTAGAATTATCTTTTTTAGTTTCAGATATATTAGAAGTAAGTTTCAGAATCTGATTTTGCTTCAGATTATTTATGGAATATAGTAGCTTGAAAGTTTTAATCTGATTTTGTTTCAGATTATTTAATTATGGGAAAGAGTAGCATACAAGTCTCTCTGCACCTATAAATACCCCTATAGGTCGTAGGGTTTTGGATGATCTAAACACAACCGACTCTCTCTCCATACCACAACTGTACCCTACCTCTCTCTGGTGATAGTTCTCTTGCTCGAATTCTAACTCGGTGGTGCCGTTTTTTGCAACGATAAGTGATAAGTGGAGGCTATGTGGGAGTCGACAAATCCGGAGAAGAATATAGTCTTGACATAATATTGATGGATCATATCAATAAATTAACTATTAGTGATGTATGTTTGTTGGTTATTCTAAGCAAGGTAGTTATAGAACGCTATCTCACGGATTTAAGTTAGATGTTTTTGTGCACAATCAATCCGAAAAAATTGGAAGAAGGTGATAATGTAAGAACAAGAATACTTTTCAAAAACAAAACACAAATAAAATTAAGATTCGTCGTGCTTTAAATTGTTAATTACGTGTAGAAATTTATTTTCAATTTTTCACCATGTCCAATTTTGCGATAGTATTGGTATTACATCAAGATTTTTATAATATAAAATTTATTTTATCCTACAAATATTAATTTTTAATCAATAATATACTTATGATCGACAGCCACAAAATTATTGCATTAATATTGAATCATTAATATAATTTTTATAGGCCGCTGCAACGCGCGGCTTCTCAACTAGTTTGAATATATAGTTGCACACAAATAGTTCATATATCAACGTATTTCTATTATTTACTCGTTAATTCTATAAATAATTGCTATACTATAAAAGACAATACCACCTCATTATTGAGTGAGAAATTGATTAATTATGATACTGTAACTCTTTTCTGGAGGTGCAAAATTCAAAAGTTCACCTTGATCCAACACCTCTACACATTACTTACACATTCTGAATTCTCTGAAAGGGCTTCCATTTACTGACACCTAAAGTCCTGTCTCTTTACTGACACATTTTGCTTTAGAGTGGTATATTCGATTGAGATTTTAATAGATTGTTTTTAGTTTATGAATTTTAATGGATTGTGTCTGATTTTGATTTTGTGCGGATTCTTGATAAAATGTCGCAGAATTGATAGGATTTAAGCACAATACTTCAAAATCCCATTGATTTTGATAGGATTTCAAAAAACTTAAAATACACCGAAGAATGCCACAAAATCCATTATTTTATGAAATGCAAAAAAACCCATCAGCATTTGAATACCATCAGATTTTAATGGATTTTAAACAATCCCAATTGAATACCATCATATTTTAAAGTATAATTTAAAATCGCAATTGAATACTACCAGATTTTATAGTATAATTTGAAATCCCAATTGAATACCTCAAAATTTTAATAGATTTCAAACAATCCTAATTGAATACCCTCGGATTTCATGAATGCAAAAAAATATTTTGAAATCTCAAGCCAATACACCCCTCTTAATTTACATTCGGAAATAAAACAGACAATTTTAATTTGACAAGGCAATATTTGAAACAAACAACTTCGATAATAACATCATTGTAAAGTTTTACATTGAATTTCTAGCAAGTATTTCTAATATATCATGTATGATCGACAAACATTTAAAAGACAAAAACAGACGGAGACAGAGACGGAGACATAATGTAATATCATAATGCTAAAATTATGATATTTGGGTCTTTTTCTCATATTTTTCGATATTAAAAAAATGTAAGGAAAATAAAATATTTTTTGTCAATGGGAGGGCGTTGATTTTTATTGCTTAATAATATATTTTAATAGATTACAAATGATTTAATTTCACGCTGAGTTGGCAAATTTTAACACAAGTCTATTAAAATCTCATACATTTTGAAGAGATTTTTAAGATTTTGATGTATACTAACAAACACATCAATATCTATTATCTTAGAGCATCTCTAACCATGAGAAACCCTTAGTTAAAAGCTTATAAAAATTATACTCCCTCTGTCCCATTGAATTGTATACAGTTTTCTTTTTGAGACGTCTCATCAATTGTATACATACCAAAAATAGTAAGTTTTTATAATATAAAAACTTAAAAACACCCACTACTTTCTTCCACTATACCCATTTTATACATGAAATATTAGTAAGTCCCACCACTTTACTCCCACTACACTCATTTTACACATGAAATATTAATGGGTCCCACCACTTCACCCAATTTTCTCATTTTTCCTCACTAAATTACACTTTTTCTAAACCTCGTGCCGCTCCCCATATGTATACTAATCAATGGGTCGGAGGGAGTAGTCAATTCAAAAAAGTACACTCCACCCACAACCACCCCTTGTCTATAATTATAGTCAACCTGCTATGGATGGCTATATTTGTCGAACCACGTCTGTAAGAAATCTGTAGCAAGATTACACATCATTTATTACTCCCTCCGTCTCTAAACACTTTTCGTGTTTGTATTTTTCACGTTTGCCAACACACACTTTTGATCGTTAATATTTTTCATTTCGTATTAGCATTAAATATAAAAACTTCACCGTATTAAAGTACTCGTGAATACGAATCTAACAAGATCACTCATGACTATATTTAGTTTTATAGATTAGATGTAAATTAGTAATTTGGCTCATGTTATGAACAGTACCGACATCACAAACAGGAAAAACTTCGATAATAATCAGATGCAAACACACAACTTGTATATTAATGTAACACGCAGCTACAATACTTATATTTTTCTTACACAAAGATGTCACACACTAGGCTTCAGCCTTTCTTTTCTCTCAAGAGCTTCAGCTCTTTTTCTTTCTCTCAATTTTCTTCACTCGTTGTGTTCTACATCCAATACAATAGCCAACCCTTATTTATAGGCTAAGATATAAGTTGTCTGGCATCATTGCTTGCATATACTGTACATTTATTCAGCCTTCATATACTTATATAAGACCAAGGCTAAGACCAGTTAGCTAGTTTTTATGCAGGTTTTCTGGACAGCCATGCAGACTTCAAAGTTCAAACTCGCCTACCTTACTTCCTGGACACTATTTAAGAACCCAGCTATTATTCTGGGAAAATGCTACATGCACAGAATTGGATACAGAAATATTCACAAAATAAGTATGTGTCAACTTGTGATTGAAATGGGCCCCCTGCACATGCATTAATAGCACCAATTAAAACTCCCCACCTAGACTGCCATGTCATTTTGTGTAAAATTATGTACCCAATTTTGTGCATGTAGCACTTGCCTACCATAATTTCAGGATCACCTACTAATTATAATTAATGCAAATTTGAATTCTAACAGAAGTTAATGCTGCAAGGGCTGCTTACACTGCTTTTATATATGGAACGTAAATAGAATGTTTTCAGATGTGTTTCCTCATGACTTGTCCTCATGTATATATGTGCCTCCTCAGTTATTGCTTGTTTGCGAGAAAGTTTGTTAAGACCTGGTCATCTTAATTTGTTTTTTTCCCTTTCATTTTTATCAGGACATTTTTTAAAACCTCAAAGCTTAATTTAATGCTTAATTCACTTTGATACCTAACACAACTATAGACATAACTGGCTTCTTGTCATTATTGCTTTCATTTGGCAAGGTAAGAGGTCTTGATATGAAGGCCTTTCATGATTGTTTGGTTTCACTATAAAAATATACATATTCCTGTTCTAAATTACATGTCCAGTTTTCACTTTTTTTGGGTCAAATTGACCCAACTTTAACTGAGTTTTATATATAATTTATATAATTTTTAGAATCCGAAATATACATTCAAATGTAGATGATGTATATTGTTTTTTTAATTTATTTTTTTTCAATTATACACTCTATGAAAATTTTAGTTAAAATTTGGTCAATTGACACAGATGACTATGAGCACTGTCTTAAACCTAGAAACCCTTTCTAGACCCTTAAAAATTTGTTTCCAAGTTTCTCATCTGTAATCACCATCTAAACACTACAACAAAAACACCATTAGACAACACTGATCAGACAACGCACGATGAAAAAAGCGTTGTTTGGAAAAAAGACACAACACTTTCTTTTCGTCCTCGAAAAACTATTGTCCAACACCTACGACCTACAACGGTTAAAAAACTGTTGTCTAGTAAATTTAATCAGACAACGGTTTCTTAACTGTGGTATTGTGTAATGATGCATGTTAGACAACTGTTTGGAGAATCTAGAGTCCAGGCTAAAGATCTCTCTAGTGCTGTGACATCAAATATAGACTTCTGACCTGACTCATCATTCTCCAAATCTTACTTATTGACTAACACAACATACCATGCAATATCTTCTTGCTTATAAATATATTTCCAAGCTTCTAGGCAACCTTCATTTGTTTTTACTTGGTCGTTCCCTGGTAACTGTCTTCCTCTATTTTAAATATCAAATCTTTTTATCTTCTATAATTACTCACTTCAACTTCTTACTTTTGTGTTCAGGTGCAAAGTCCATTCTTCTTCTAAATATTCAAAGCAGCTATAAGTGGGAACAAGCTGCCTCTGCAAAGTAGTTCTTCTCTTTTCCAGTTGAGCTTTTGTTAGTAGAATTTGGTGCTTGCAAACAAATTGGGTGGCAATGTCGCATACCTTCTGCACTTTAAGGCCTAACCTGATCGTGTTTTAGATTATCATTTAACTTATGTCCATTTTGGTAATCACCTTTGGTTTAAGATATTGTTTCCTTAGATCTTCTGTGACAATTTTGTATGTGATTGTATGTTGAAATTGTAGTTGGTAATGAAAACTTTTGTTACTAATTTATGGCTTGTTAATTATATTCTTGAGCATGGTTTAATTAGGTTATGTTAAACCATTGTGTGACATAACTAAATACAAAAGGACAAGAAAAAGAAAACAGTTGTCTCAAGACCTACAAACAACACAATTTTAAAAATAAAATCGTTGTCTAAGACATATACAAATAAGTAAATAGTAGTAATAAACCATTGTCTAAGTCAATATTATTCGAGCATTCACAACAAAAACCGTTGTAGAAGAGCTTTCACACAATAGTTTCATTATATAAATTATTGTTATAAGGAGCCTTACACAATTGAACACCGATCGAAGCCCGTTGTACATGATAGTAGAACACGAGCCTCTATAACGCAAACAATCTTGTCTGATACTCTTATTAACAAGTAAATATATCCAAAAACTGTTGTGGATATCCTCCCTAACAACATCATTTTTGAAAACAACTATTGTTATGAAGAGTTTCTAACAACACCACGTTTAAGAGAAAACGTTGTTGGTTCTGGGTGTTGCACAACAATTTTTTTAACGTAAACCATCGTGTTCAGCACTATCACACAACGGTGCGCACCGTTGTCTGATACGCATATCAGACGGCGTCTCGATAGATCACGGTTTTCCGTGGTCTCAGACAACGGGCAAAAACCGTTGTGTGATGCTGAATCTGTTGTAGTGAAAATTTTTTATTTTTTTTTGCTAAATAATCACCATCTAAAGTTGTTTGCTAAATTTCTATCATTTGAAGTTGCTTGCTCATTTCTAGCATTTAAAGTTGCATAGGTTTTCCGGATCAATTACAGATGGTTTCCTTTTAGATGCTTCATTTGCAATCTTTTCACATTATTTATTTACTAATATCATCAATATGTTTTAACATGATTGTATGTTTGCGTTTACGTCTGCTTAGCTTTCATCATTTATGTTGTCTGGATGCTTCTTCTCATTGATAGACTTATGATGAAGCTCTGGAGTCTGAGCATTCGCCACTAGCTTCTTGTGATTGTTTCCTTTCTGAAGCAATAACCTTCGGCTGTACAATGTAGAGTATCTGATCCTCAAATTTAAATTTGGCAGTGATTTTTTCCATGTCAAAATTTGGGGACACCGCTGCCGTCTTCTGAAAGCGCTGCCATGTATTATCTCCATTCTCCAACCAGGCGCTCTCAAACAAAAGTACAGCAGTAAATAAATTAGTATGAAGTGAATGAACACATATTAACATTCATTTAATATATTGATTATTGAAGAATATAAGTTGAACTCCACTTACTAAATATCATGACAAGAGGGCAATTCGTATGAAATTGAATAGTAAATGCTTTTAAATTTTTTCCTTTTAATTTTTTTTTCATATGAAATTGTTTGACAGCATATATATGAATCTTGAGGGTTCTTGAGTTATTTCATTTCTTTCCTGTTTGCTATATATCTACCCCATCAGGCAGATTCTCTTTTTCATATATGGATTCGCAAAATCTGAAGATGTACAAGTGCAGCAGATAAAAGGGAACTATACACATCTTGAGTACGCATGCCAGAATTAAGAGCGTAAAAAGTTCGAGACGAGTCAAACAATGTGAGACTCGAGTTCAAGCTCGACTAAATAGTTCAGACTCGAGCACGATTGGATAGCCCAAGTGGTGGGTTTATCCTCTCACTACACCAATTCTGGGCAATTACGACGGATTTTTTCCGCCTATTTCGTCGTAATTAGTACCATTTACGACGGAAAGTTTCCATTTAATTATATTCCTTTAATTGGGTAGATATGTTAACTTACGACGGTTAAATTACGACGAACAATTAAAACTTATAATTTCCATTTATTTTTTATTTTTAAAACAGATATAATTATATAATTATATGAACTTACGACGGCGTATTTACGACGGAAAAGAAAACATTTATTTTCATTTATTTTTTGTCTTTATTTAGTGTTAACTTACGACGGTTAAATTACGACGAAAAATTAAAATTTATAATTCTTATTTATTTTCCTTTTTTAAAACAGATTTAATTATATAATTATATGAACTTACGACGGCTTATTTACGACGGAAGAGAAAATCAATTTATTTTCATCTATTTTTTTCCTTTAATTGGGTAGATATGTTAACTTACGACGATTAAATTACGACGAACAGTTAAAACTTATAATTTCAATTTATTTTTCATTTACAAAACAGATATAATTATATAATTATATGAACTTACGACGGCGTATTTACGACGGAAAAGAAAAAACTTTATTTTCATTTATTTTTTGACTTTATTTAGGTAGATATGTTAACTTACGACGGTTAAATTACGACGCTTTTTTCGCGGGAAAAATATTTATTATTTTTTATTAGAGCGCGCCTGAATTCTAGCAAAACACACGACGGAAGGTTGTTACGTCGTAAGTATTGACGAGAAAATACGACGAATGTTTGTATTCCGTCGTAAGTTTTGCGCTCCGTCTTTTCCGTCGTAAGATATCAGTCGTAATTGGCCAGAATTGGTGTAGTGTCTGTTGTCCCCGGAGACCCGGGTTCGACTCTGGCTCATCCGAATAGTATTAGAACAGATACTGATTTGTAAGGCATATAAGCCTCCATTGTCAAAAAAATAGTTCAGACTCGAACTCGTCGAGCTCGATTGAGTCATAATTTTTAAGCTCGGAGTTTTGCTCATCAGAAATTCGAAAGACTTGAATTCAGCTTGAAATCTCAAATCAATTTGTTTAAATATTGAAAAAAAAATCCAATGTCGAAAGTTGGACTCGATTTAATATATATAATCCAATTAAATGTCAAATTTAAATATAAAAATATATTTATAATATATAAATATATGAAATAAATAAAGATACATAAATTAATTAGGCTTGAGAACCTTATATACAAGCTCAAGTAATTTGAAACTCAAACTCAATAGAGTCTTCAAATTGCTCGAGTTCAGCTGTATTACTATCAAATTAATTAAATTCAAATTTTTTACGAGTTAAACTCGATTAGCTCACGAACAATTTCACTCACTTACGTCCCGAGCGTGGCATGTTTCAATTGTGTATTCGGAATCTGCGTTGCTCAGAGATGCATTTTGTTAAGATCTTTGAGGTTCAGTTTCTTATTTAAACCACCTCAGCAGTTTTTTCTAATTCTCAATGTTTAGTCAAATAAGCCCGGTTTTTTTCCATTTGCTGGAGCTCCGCTCAACTTTTGTACGTTCTTGCTCTCTAACACGCTTTAGGAAAAAACCCAATTATTTTATTTGAATTAATGTTGTCTAAAGTATTACTCCCTCTGTCCCATTTAATTGTATACGTTTCTTTTTCACTGCTCGACACGCACTTCAATGCTCTTATAAAATATAGTTCTATAACTTATTTTTAAAATTTTCTTTTTCTGTATAAAAATATAACATTCAAACTTTTATTCAGAAAAGAAAAATCTTAAAAATAAGTTATAGAACTATACTTTACGGGAGCATTAAAGTCCGTGTCGCGTCCCCGTGGGACGGAGGGAGTAATAAACTTCATAAATGGTAAAATTAATAAAATCTGCAAGTACTTGAGTATTTTATACTTAACAATGCTCAGGTCGACCTTATATGACATTTGCACACTCAAACTATAAACAAATAATACTTTGATTTCTTCATTTGATTTGATTTATCTTTTGACCAGGCTAGTTACCTACTTATGATTTGATTGTATGCTCAGTACTTAATCAATCATTAGCCTTTCGCCCCAAAGAATCAATCATTAGCTTAACTATATAAGTACAATATTATCAAGAAGGACCAGATTTAAACTGTCTGGATGTGTCGTAATTTGAAATATTGATCCACTCCATATATGATTAATTTAATAAGAACGTTTGTAGCATCTTCTCAAGAGGTGGGCTAACCTGATACTCCCCCCTCTCCCATTTAACTGTATACGTTGTTTGTGACACATTTTTTAAGGCTTCTTTTTTTTTATAAATTTTTAAGGCTTCTTTTAGTATAATTTCATAATATTTTTTAAATTTTATTCAAAAAAAATTAAAAAAATATTATGAAACTAAACTTTATAGGAGTCTCAAAATACGTGCAAATAGTGAACTTATACTACTCACTCTGACCGAGGGAGTATAAATTAATGTTAAAATTTCATTATTAAAAGACAAAATTAGATAAAATATATTATAAATAAAATTTACAGATATTGTTATAGAAAATTTCAACTAACCAAATATTGTTGTTAGTTATAACTTTAAGAGTCTACCAACCTCGAAATCCAGACCATGTTCACTTGGATATGATGGAATGAGGGGAACTGAAACAAAAAAATTATATAAAAGTTTTATAGAAAAAAGATAAAGTATGAGATAATATTAACTAGATATGAATGAGTTTAAATTTCTTGTGACAAAGATTCAAAAAACATGATGCAGAGTGAAATGAGCAGTCCAATATGGTTTAGAATTCTAGCTAAAATAATAGCAATGGAATGATCGAAGAAATGATAATTATAGACATTTTCTCAAACCCTCTCTCAATTTAATTCCAAAGATACCAAAAATGAAAATTATACATAATCTCTTTAAAAATTCCGGTCGATAACTATGTTTGTCGAATGACTATATGGATAGCAAATGTCACAGCCAACCATTATAATCAATTCACTCAAATTAATCGGGATTTCATTTGGTTTATGACTATATGAGAGCACTCGTTTATTTCAAATGTCTTAAATTTTGATTTAGAACATTAATTTAGAGCATTGTTGGAATTGCTCTTAGTGAGTCATTTAATTTTGTGTCCATGTATTTTGGTGTTCTTATACCATATTTAGGGCTGCTGTTATTTGACATTGTTGCGGCTGGCTTGCTTTACGTCTTGTCTGACTAAAAAAAGTTTGAATAATTTCAGTGGCATGTACAGGAAAGGTGGATAATTTTTAGTATATATTGATGAGCAATGCTTGCATTCTCATCACCAAATTTAAGAAAGGCAGTGCATGCATAATATAGCTTGTACAAGAGATCATTAGCAAAACAAAGATGAGTACTCTTATCGTGAATCATTCTTTGCCTGTCGTAAGGCGATCTGCAAATTACGAGCCCTGTATCTGGGACGCTGATTTTGTGCAGACCTTGGCCACTGATTACACGGTGATTTTTATTTTGATTTTTGATTTTTGATTTTTTTTCACGTTCAGTTATGATACTGTGTTGATATGGAATTGTTCTGCATTTGATGCTAAACAGGGAGAACGTTTCAACGGACGAGTGAATGAGTTGAAAGGAAATGTGATAGGGATGTTGAATGATGTTGCTAAGCCTAATTTAGATCGACTCGAGCTGATTGATTATTTGCAGAGACTTGGATTGGGTTATCATTTTGAGCAAGAAATAAAGAGTGCCTTGACGAAGATGTATGAGGATCCGAGTTATGAGACGTTGGAAAGGAATGATTTGCATGGTGCCGCTCTGAGATTCAGACTTCTCAGACAACATGGATTTAATATCTCACAAAGTGTGATTTCTTTTTATATTTTGTTTGGCTTATATATACTTGCCCAAAAACTACTTATGATGTCTTTCATTATATATCTTCATTTGGTTTTGTGTAATGTGCAGATGTTTTTGAGTACTTTATGGAGAACGGAAGCTTCAAAGGTTGCCTTTGCGAAGATGCCAAAGGAGTCTTGAGTTTGTATGAGGCCTACTACTTTTCCTCTGAAGGAGAGTCTATAATGGAGGATGCATGGAGCTTTACATCTAAAATCCTTAGTGAAAATTCAGGCAACATCATTGATCCAATTCTTGACATGAAAGTGAAACATGCCTTGGAACTTCCACTGAATTGGAGGATGCCAAGATTAGAAGCCAGGTGGTATATAGATCTCTACGCGAGAAGCAATAACATGATACCTGCAGTACTAGAGCTTGCTAAGTTGGACTACAACATTGTGCAAGGATTATACCAGGAGGAACTTAAAATTGCATCAAAGTATTCACAATTTAACATTTCTTAATTAGATTCTTCATTACAAGAAGACAGAAGTACGGCCTCTATTATTGCCATTCTAATTTTTTTTCAATGTAATTAAATTGTGCAGGTGGTGGAAGAAACTACGTTTGTCCACGAAACTGGGCTTTGCTAGAGATAGGCTGGTGGAATCCTACATATGGATGGTGGGAATTGCCCCTGAACCACAATTTGGGTACTGCAGATTAGAAGCAGCTAAGGCAATACAAATAATTTCAGTGATAGATGATATATATGATATTTATGGCACTGTGAATGAACTTGAACTCTTCACTGATGCCATTGAAAGGTTTGTAGTACCTTCTCCATCTGTTTACATGCAAACCAACTTATTTCTTCTTTTTTTCTCCTTTTTTTTTTGTCATAAGACTTTAACGTCAGTAAATTGTACCGAAATACAATATCATAAGTATCAGAAGAGCTTCGTTCATACATGAAAATCTTTCATCTAACACACTACTTTTGTGATATTTTTGACATTATCACATTCAGTACTCTAGGTGGGATATAAATTCTCTACAGCCTCTTCCGGACTACATGAGGACTTGCTTTCTCGCGCTCTACAACTTCGTTAATGAGATAGTTTACCACATTTTCAGGGAACAGAACGTTGATGTCTTGCCGAACCTTAAAAAAGGGGTAATCATGAATTTTATGCGTACTTTCTACTAATTTAGCTTTTTAACACGTGTAACAATGGCGCTTTCCTAACTTAAATTCATCTTGATTAGCTCATTGAATTAATGAAATGTTACTTGGTCGAGGCACGGTGGTATCATGCTGGATATAAACCAACACTGGAAGAGTACTTGGAGAATGGGAAAGTGTCGATAGCAATGCCTATAGTCATGATTCTATCTTACATATGCTCCGCAAATCCAATCAAAAAGGAAGAACTGGAGTTTCTGGAAGATATGCCTGATATGTTAAATTTGTCAGGAAAGCTTTGTCGAATAATTGACGATTATGGAACTTCCTCCGTAAGTATCAATAAAAATATTCACACACGTGTCAAAAATATTATTATGCATTATTTTTCAAAAGTGGACTATTATTATGAAACAGAAGGAGTATACAATTATGACACATATGACAACGAGTCACAACATCTAATTTTGTTGTCTAGGATGAGATAGCGAGAGGAGACGTTCCCAAGTCAATCCAGTGTCATATGTTCCATAACGGGACTAGTGAAGAAGTTGCAAGAGCTGAAATGAGGGATTTAATGAGGAAGAAATGGAGAGAGATCAACGCTTGTCGAGCTCGGGACATGCCAGTGTCATGCCCTTGTACTGAGTTTATGTTAAACTGTGCGAGATCATCCCATTATATTTACTACACCAGTGATGGATTTGCTGTTCATGATGATAGAAGTAAGAATACGTTGTTTTCACTAATCGTCCAGCCTGTTCTTCTGTAAGGCAAAGTTGATGTTTCATCTTTCGCCTCATTTTAGTAGCTCTCCGTATTTCATTGTTCTCCTGTTTCAGTACTGCTCATTTTAGTAGCTACTTCTGTTGTGATGAACCGAGATTCGTGTGTAATTTTCTTATTATTGGCTAAATGTGTGCTCTGCTTGCTGCTATCTTCTTCTGTTATGAACTCCCCTTTATTTTCTAATATATGACGCTTCATTTTACAGATTTACTTCCGATATAAGAAACATGTTGTTCTCGTATTTACAAATTATTTTTTCTATATTTTTTTGTCAAATGTATTTACAAATTATTATTAGTTGATAATGAATAAAGAACATGAGATGCAGATTAATACAGTATATGATACAAACTTGCTAAGGTTGAATATCCTTAATTAACTAAATGTTTGCAAAATGTTGTTGACTTGTAGTCCAACTTTGCAAGCTCTAGTAATGCAGGATTCATGTTATTGCTTCTTCTGTAGAAATCTCTATACCAACTCGCCTCTAATCTTGGCATCCTCCAATTCAATGGAAGTTCCAAGGCGTGCCTCACTTTCATGCTAAGATTCTGATCAGTTATATCTCTTAAAATTTATCTCAGCATTTTAAATGTGAAGCTCCATGCAGCCTCCATAATAGACTCTCCTTCAAAGGAGAAGTAGTAGGCCTCAAGCTTAAGACTCCTTTGGCAACACGGACTAAGATATAGACTGTAGAGTAAAAGACTTCTAATATGTTTTTAGTGCAAGTAAGCCCAACAAAATATAAAAAGATATCAGACCTTGTGAGATATAATATCCATGTTGTCTGAGAAGTCTAATTGTGAAGGTACTGTGAGAACTGAGAAGTAATAACACAGAATATTCTTAACTAAATGCTTGGACATGCCCATAACTTAATACTTTCCTATTTTTTACTTTATTTCCCTTCAATTTTTACTTTTGAGCAGATCTGGTTGGGGACTGGGGAAATCTTCTGTCAATAATCAGCACATCACCAATTATTAGCTTAACTATATATTATACTCTTAAAAAAGAACCATTGTTTAAGTAGTGTGGATGTGTCGTAATTTGAAATCTTGATCAACTCCATATATGGATAATTTAATAGGAATGTTCTACACTATTAACAGTGCTCTTCGAGTTGCTGTTATTTGACATTTTTACGGCTAGCTAGCTTTATGTCTTTGTCTTGGGCACAACTGGTACAGAAAGAATTTAGTTAAATTTCAAATAATTAGTACTAATTTTCATTAAAGAAAGTACTAATTTTTAGTGGCATGTACAGTACAGGGAAATTTCAAATTCTCTGCACAGGGAGAGGCTCTCCTCAGTATATATATTGATCAGCATTGCTTGCATTCTCATCACCAATACTAAGAAAGATAGTCCTGCACCTTTTGTACAGTTTAAATCAAAGTTATTAGCAAAAGGGAATTAGAGTGATTGACACTTTGCACCCCTTATGTTTTGACGCTTTTTCGATTTGGTCTCAAACAATTTTTTTTGGCAGTATACACCCCAAAATTTGAAAAGCGCTTCGCTTTGCACCCTTTTGACCAATCTCCGTTAATTGACCGTTAAAGTTAACAGATTTCAGGTTTTCACTTTGCACCCCACAATTTTAATTTTTTTTCATGAGTGTTTTGAAATATATTTTTTCCAAAATTAGACACTTTTTTGGAACATCTTAATTTCTCTTGGGCTAGTTTTCTGTATACATTTAGTTTAATAATTGATCACATGATTATGTATATTCTTCCATTTGTTTGGGCACTAATATGTTCTATGCTGTTTTTAGTGGAACATGAAGTACTGGAGAGGGAGATTGAAAGGCTGCGGACCTTGTATCAACAGCAGCAACAGCAACCACACCAGCAGCCTCCTCCCAGCCATCAGCGTGCCAGAAGTCGGGATCTTGATTATCAGTTTGCAAGCCTTTCCTTAAAACACAAGGACTCAAGTTCTGGTACTGATTCCGTTTCTGGTCCGTTGAACATCTAATCTCATATACATTGCTGGTGGTCGATTTGCTTGCCGAAGAACTTCTCTATGATGCTTTCATACCAATCACTGAAAGTCCAAAGTCATTTCTGTAGAGTTTGGCTTGAGAAAAGATCTTCCCAGGTGTATTCACCTGTTTTTACACCTTTCTGATTGGCCCTTATCATTTGGTTATTTATTCTACGTGGCCATCCTTGTTGATTTAGTAGCTCATATGCACCTGGTGATCCTGTTGGAAACTGTGACTCCGGCAGATAGCTCACCGGAGGTGAATACATGAAAGCTTCATCTGACTTTAAGCTCAGTCAAAACTCTGAGATTTTTTTTTTTGTTTCAGTTCTTCTGCTGAGATTTCAAGGAACTTTTAGGGTGCTCAAAAAGTTACATGCGTTATATATTACACAGTTTGTCAAAAAAAGAAGGAAAGATTACATGCGTTGCTTGCAATTCTCTTGTGTACATTAGCAAGTGTGTCTCATCAGCAGAAGCAAGAGGCTTGAGAACAACAATGTCATTAATACCAGCTGGCAATAGTGTCTAATTTTGAAAAAAAATATTTCAAAAGTGTCTAATTTTGAAAAAATATATTTCAAAATACTCATGAAAAAAAATTAAAATTGTGGGGTGCAAAGTGAAAATATGAAATCTGTTAACTTTAACGGTCAATTAACGGTGAGTGGTCAAAGGGGTGCAAAACGAAGCGCTTTTCAAACTTAAGGGTGCATACTGCCAAAAAAAATTGTTTGAGACCAAATCGAAAAAGCGCCTAAACATAAGGGGTGCAAAGTGTCAATCACTCAAGGAATTAAGATGAGTACTCTTATTGTGAATCATCCTTTTCCTGTCGTAAGGCGGTCTGAAAATTACGAGCCTTGTATCTGGGACGACGATTTTGTGCAGACCTTGGCCACTGATTACACGGTAATGTCTTGTTATGATTTTTTTCAGGTTCGATTATGAATTATGATATTGAGTTGATATCTAATTGTTCTGCATTTCATGCTAACAGAAAGAACGTTTTAACGGACGAGTGAATGAGTTGAAAGGAAATGTGATAGAGATGTTGAATGATGTTGCTAAGCCTAATTTAGATCAACTCGAGCTAATTGATAATTTGCAAAGACTTGGATTGGGTTATCATTTTGAGAAAGAAATAAAGAGTGCCTTGATGAAGATATATGAGGATCAGAGTTCTGAGACCTTGAAAAGGAATGATTTGCATGCTGCAGCTCTGAGATTCAGACTTCTCAGACAACATGGATATGATATCTCACAAGGTATGATATCTTTTTATGTTTTGTTCGGCTTAATTGCACTGAAAACACGTGTCAAGTCTTTTACTCTATAGTCTATATCTTAGTTCGTGTTTGTGTGATGTGAAGATGTTTTTGAGTACTTTATGGTGGATGGAAGCTTCAAAGGTTGCCTTTGCGAAGATGCTAAAGGAGTCTTAAGTTTGTACGAGGCGTACTACTTCTCCTCTGAAGGAGAGTCTATTATGGAGGCTGCATGGAGCTTTACATCTAAAACCCTGACAGAAATTTTAGACAATATAACTGATCCGAATCTTAGCATTAAAGTGAGACATGCCTTGGAACTTCCATTGAATTGGAGGATGCCAAGATTAGAGGCCAGGTGGTATATAGATTTCTACGCAAGAAGCAACAACATGAATCCTGCATTACTAGAGCTTGCCAAGTTGGACTACAACATTTTGCAAGGATTATACCAAAAGGAGCTTAAAATTGCATCAAGGTAGTCAGTCATGTAGAAGATTTTCACCAAAGAGGTATTTTTTTATACATTGCATGCTCTTCAATTTTTTCCCATGTATTGGAAATATGCATGCAGATGGTGGAAGGAACTAGATGTGTCCACGACATTAAGCTTCGCTAGAGATAGGCTGGTGGAATCCTTCATATGGATGGTGGGAATTATCCCTCAACCACAATTTGGGTATTGCAGAATTGAAGTAGCTAAAGCAATACAAATGATCTCAGTTATAGATGACATATATGATATTTATGGTACTGTGCATGAACTCGAACTCTTCACCGATGCCATTGAAAGGTTTGTACTTAGCTTTTCTTGCTGACATACAACTCTACAAATATCCCATTGATCTTCAATATTGACATCAGTAGCCATATTTTTGACTCTAGGTGGGATATAAATTCTGTACAACTTCTTCCAGACTACATGAGGATTTGTTTTCTCGCGCTTTACAACATGGTGAATGAGACAGTTCACTACATTTACAGGGAACAGAATGTTGATGTTTTACCAAACCTAAAAAAAGTGGTAATCTTGATCACATGTATACTTACTTTGGGTCCTAAACATATATCAGTACCGGAAAAGAGGGCCCTGATCTATCATTTCTTCATTCAAAACGTTAGATTGTGTAGCTTCTGTCCTCTTTTTCTTTTTAACCCTACATGATCAAGCGTTTACAAACCTAAACGCTACACGATCTAGCGTTAGAAGCCCTAGACGCTAATTTATGTAGCGTTTTACTCCTAAAACGCTATAGATGATCGTTTAGCATTTTGCAGTGGTTTTCAACCCTAAACGCAACAATATCTAGCGTTTTCTTCCCAAAATTGAAACGCTAGATTATCAAACGGTTATTAAATGATATTTGGGGCCTTTTTTTTTTAACTCTGTTATTTTGGGCATTAGCTATAAGTTTTATGATATATGGGTTTTTACTAATTCCGTCTCTTAACACTTGTAACAATGCTCCTAAATCCTAATTAAGTTCAATCAATCTTGAATAGTGGATTGATCTGGTGAAATGTTACTTGGTGGAGGCACGGTGGTATCATAGTGGATATACACCAACACTGGAAGAGTACTTGGAGAACGGCAAATTGTCAATAGCATTACCTAGTGTTGCAACTCAATCTTACATTTTCTCAGCGAATCCAATTGAAAAGGAAGCATTAGGGTTTCTGGAGGACATGCCTGATATATTACACTCATTAGGAACACTATGTCGAATAGTCGACGATTATGGAACCTCCTCGGTATGAAAATCATTATCATATGAGTAGCGCTACAGGCACATAAAATTGGGTACAAAATTCTGCACAGAATGACATGATAATTGAGGTGGGATGTTTTAATTGGAGCTATCTTTGTGAACTCATTCAATTCTAATCAAAACTTAACACATGTCATTTTGTGAAAAAATTTGTACTCAATTTTGTGCATCAACTTAACACACACGTGTATTATCTATAGGACTTTGTTTCTCCTAAATATGTACTCGACCTAAGTTCGGTGAGTACAACCTTGATCCTGTGTAGGATGAGATAGCGAGAGGAGACGTTCCCAAGTCGATCCAGTGTCACATGTTTCATAACGGAACTAGTGAAGAAGCTGCGCGAGCTGAAATGAGGGCCTTAATGAGGAAGAAATGGAGAGAGATAAATGCTTGTCGAGGTCGGGACATGCCATTGTCAAGCCCTAATATTGAGACAATGTTAAATGTTGGTAGATCAGCTCACTACATTTACTATGACAGTGATGGATATGCTGGTCAAGATGGTAAAAGCAAGGATATGTTTCTTTCACTCATGGTTCAGCCTGTCCCCCTGTAAGGCAGAGTGAAATTTCCTGTTTCAGCTCATTTTAGTTGCTACAGATGTTTCAATATTGTTCTCGTGTTTCAGCTATTTGTGTGATGAGCTGAGATTCATATGTATTTTTTTCGTTAATAGAGTAGTTAAGTGTGTGCTTTGTTTATCAACCCGCTTTCATAGTAATTGTTTGTTTCAAAACGGTGCTAGTTTTGTGTTGCGCGGAGTAATTTTTTTAATCAAAAGCCGTCCAACGGATCAATCCAGGATAGTTTGCTGGTTAACCTAGTTGCAAGAGATGCAACATTCTGTGTCGCGTCCCCGTCGCCGAATGTATATAACTCAGGGGACGGAGGTAGTACTAATTTATGAATTTTAAGAAACTGTAATTGATTTGAATTGTGTCCGGTGACGATTGATAAAGTGACGCATATCTGTGCAGAGTAGACAAACATGCAATAGTAGGCGAGTTTAGTTTTTATTTTATAAAATTTATTGTTTTAAAAAAATATATGAAGAAAACTGAGTAAGATATAAAAAAAGTGTAAATAAGTGAAGGGGAGGAAGGGGCGTTAGGGATAAAGCTGGCATTCCTGAAACAATTTATAACAACTTATGTACCACCCCGGGGGTTGCTCAGATTTGTTTCATTTTATTTTGATCATGAATCCACAAAATTTTGCTTAAAAGAGAGCGCCCGTTTAGTTTCTATAGAAGTGATTTTAAGCTGTTTTCTATTGTAAGTATAAAAAAATTATATGTATCGATAATAAGTCGAAAAAATACTAGAAATCAGTTATATACTTATATTACAATAAAGAAAAATAACTAGAAGTTCAAAGAAAAATTAAAATTGAAAGTTGATGGCATATATTTACAACTGCTCCAGTGCAGTTCACACAAGAGGGATCTTTGCCACATTCTCCTTTGCGTTGGCGATGCTATTATATACTGCTTCCATCAGACTTGGCATGATAGACTATGCTTCAGCTTACGCTTTACTTGCAAGCTCGATTCAATAAGATATTAAATTCCCAAAATCTTATCCTTCAATATAGAGAGAGATAACGCGGCAATGTTGCGGTTTCAAATTGTACACTTAAAATTATTTATTATTGGTTTATTACCAAACATCTGAAAGAATGTACTAGTTATGATTACACACCGGCGTTACTGCATGTATATATGGCCAATTATACAAATTACAAAGGGGTATAAATGTCGATGGCATTGATGTAAATCAAAATCTTTAAGCATGCAAAGAGCTCTCAGCTATCTAAAGAAGTGTATCCAGCACCTATCGGAAGTAAATGGATATCTGCGGTATGTCAAGGTCAATTTCATCATCCTCATCATCCTCACAAGCCACCACAACATCCAGATGACGACGGTAAGATGGAATCTCCATCTTGGCCACCTCTCTTGCCAAATCCACAACCTTCTTGTCCATCCGGTCTTTGTGGTGAGGAAACATGTTATTGTAGAGCAAGCAACTTCCGCATGATATACTATAAGCATTCAGCCCTTTATTAGAAAACCACTGAAGAAGCTCCCTCAAAGTAGGATTATCTTTAATAATCCATCTGTCCCAGATAGACCAGCTCATATCCCGGTGCTTAACAACTTTAGGAGGGACAGGCTCTGCCATGGAAAATAAAGGTAGAGCCAAGTTTGCAAATGTGTTGCGGAAATCTTCTACTTTATGCATTCCATTCAGAACCTTGTAAAGCTCCAGGCAGACAAGTCCTGTGGCCATTGCAGTGGCTGTTGCAATCGCAGGAATAATCCTCCCAGCAATAAATTTAGCTTTCAACTTATCAACTTCAGGGATGCTGTAGTTTCTTGCCCTCATGTTGGCAAGTGCAGCTATCATGTCCATGTGGTAATTTGTATCGTCATCCTGCACAAATGACATGTAGGACATGATATTAGATATACTAGACACAACCCTGAAAAGCAATATATTGGTGGGTATTGAGATGAGAGGATAAAAATACTCCATGTGACGCACAAGGAAAAGTAACCAACTAGAACAGATGCAATGATTGTAAAGAAATAAAACACCTTCTCAAATTGAATTGGTTTCATCCTGAAACTGGACGGAAGAGTCTTGCGTAACTGCTCTAGCTTTGTGGTTAGTTCATCTATGACTGCACTGTCATCTATAGAAGCAGCAGTTAGGTTTGTGACTTTCTCGTCAGTCTCAATTTTGACACCTGCCTGTGGTCTAAATTCAGGGACCATAACTTTATCAATAGCTTCTTTCAATGCCTTGGGTTTCTTTACCCAATCAGGAACAGAGATGCCAAATGTTTCAGCACGTAGTATGGATGCTGCCATGACAAAATGCAGATTACTTGGATCAGAGGTAGAGAACTGCAGTGGTTGAGGAAAACGTTTGGGTGCTGACCAAAATGGAGCTCCGGTACTAGTTGGAGCATCCTCTGGAAAAGTAAAAATCAACTGTTTCACACGGTCAGAAAAATATTCTTCAAACCTAAAGACAGAAGAAAATAAGTATCACAAACATTTCTCCCATTTATGTTATAACACAAAATAGGAACTGAATGTCAAGCATGCACCTTAAACGAGCCCATGTAATGCAATCTTCAAATGTTTCACATCTTTCCTTGTCAAGGCACTCAAGAACCCGTTCTAAGTTGTCCCTGGCCTGAGCATCACCAGCATTGATCATAGCATTGGTATACTCACTTGGATTGGAAAGATATGCATTCACTTCAGCTGGTGTCTTCTCAAGCAAACCTTCAAATTCCGATCGGGCCCATGTCAAGCAATGATCGATGTTGTGAGGGAATGAATGGACAGTACACATGGGTGCCTGTTTCTCTGGTGGATCCCTCGAGGCACCATAGTTCTCAGTTAGATGAGGAATAACCACCTGGGTGTTGCACTTGGCCCCTAGGGTTCCCGACTCTAAAAGTGGCTTTTGAAAATACAAGCATTTCTGATCAACATAGAGCCTAGCATTAACATTGTCCAAGGCATTAAGCACAACATTTAGATTCTCCCAAAAGGTATCATCAAAAACATTTTCTGTCTCAGGGCCAACACGATTCTGCAATGCATTTATGTTAAAACTAGGATTTATCAATGCAGCAGCTGTAGCAGCAACACTTGATTTGGCCTGTCCTATATTCCAATCACGGAAAAGAAATTGCCTGCTGAGGTTACTCTTCTCAATAACATCATCATCAGTTACAGTTAGCTTTCCTCGACTGCTACAAGAAACTCCCATCAGAGCTAAATTCTTCAGGAATTCACAGCCAAGAGCACCAGATCCCACAACAAACACCTGAGCATCTTCTAGTTTCTTCTGGAGTTTAGCCCCAAAAACTGATATCTGTGCATCATACCTGCTGTTTAACGGTCGGAAGTCATTAAGATCCAGCTGCTCAGTAGGGAGTGACTCAATCGAGTCAAAATAGAAGAACTACACACATTGACAAAAACGTAGGGGGTTAAGTTACAGTGGACGATAATATACCTTTAAAGAAAAATATGTATATCATTTCTTTGATATTGGCTTGTGCACAGAACGTGTGTGTCCAAAATAAACTAAGCACAGCAAGTCCGTATTAAAGAACAATAGTTCAAATAAACAACCAAACAGTACATCCCAGTATAAAGCAGTCTATCAGTTAGATAAAAGGACTACTGAAGAGAAGGGTACCTGGAAAAGTGGATGAAACTTTCCCGAGCATGCTTTCATAACCTCCTGACCAACAATTCCACCAAACATAGCAGCCATAGGATTCAGAACAGCTCGGGCACCAAATGCAAAGTGCCGCAGAAGCTTTGGGTCAATATCATCCAGTTTCCCATGATTCAAGTTATCATTGATGTTTCCAGCAATAGATACAAGTTTATGTGCATCTTCTTCTGAACCAGCAACAGGTAATCGTCCTAACTCAGACTCAAACTTGTCAAGTGCTTGAAAAGCCAAGTGCAAGAGAGGTGGCCTATCAAATTTGGAAAAATCACTCAGCAAAAATTCGCCTGGATCCTTAAGTGCCTCTTTCAATGGCTTGAAATCTAAGACTTTAGGCTGCTTCACTTGAGTTACGATACCTCCTCCTTCATATGCATGGAAATTCGTGGTATCTTCCTCAAGATTAAAAGAATATGGTCTTGAATTAATTATCTTGTGTGGCTTTCCATCATTGAGTTCTGTCATTCCCCTAACTTCTGAGAATACAACAAGATCCCCATCCTGAAACTCGAGCCTTTCATCATCAACACACGACACAAATGCAGGCTTGTCGTTACTGATAGATGCAATAATACCGGTGTGAGGTTCTTCACCATCAACATCAGCCACAGTAAATCCTGGGCCGAAATCACAGAACACATTACCAAAAAGACCTCGCACTTCCGTTTTTATAAATGCAATAGGAGGTTGATGATTATGACAGTATTCATTAAATGCAATCGCCGTCTCCAAATTGGTATCAGTAAAAACAACTGCCTGCATAGAAAGGGAACGTTATTGTATATATATACGTACAATACTGGAAAATACCCCTCAAGAGAGACTAGTCAGCCAGTTTTATAAAATGAGAAGATTAAATCTAGATGGCTTCTTTTTTAAAAAGGCATAGATTACTACAAATTAAAAAGATAGCTAAACTGTGAATATCATCACAGGATAAGAAACTATAACAGCAGTCAAAACGGTCAAGTATAAACTAATTTTATAATAAGTACACTTTCCTGGAGATTGGTAACTGCAAGGAGAAGCAACAGGGTGATTTCCATGTATAAACTACATTTACCTGAAACCGAGGATAATGGTGATCTCAAACACTTAACACCCTGGGAGAAGAATGCATCTAAGATGCAATGCAAGGTCTTTGCAATTGCAAACATAACCATCGATAGTTTTATGGAGGAAAAGAGGCAAATGTTTGACAAACTAGAATCCTTGAATAATGTGGTCCAGCAAGGCACCAAACTCTCTTATAGTGACAAATGGCAATGCAGAATGTAAGTTAACAGGTTTATGTTGTTCTTTGTAGAAGAAGATAATTTAGCTGGTATATACAGATCACGATTCCACTATATTTCCCTACAGGATTAAGGGCTCACAGAACTAGGATGTAAAGTGATGCCGGCCATTTACAACAACAAAATCGCAAGCCTTCACACAAAAAGGCAACTTACCAACATACAAGATGTGAACTTGGCACAGAAATTGTACAAATACCAAGTACCAACAATTTAATTTTGGAAATGTCTATCCAATTTCAGTGTTTCACCCTTATGCATAATACCGATAACAGCTGCTTCGGATGGAAATTGGTGAAAGGGGTGCAATAAAAAACGAAAATTAAAATTAAGGGATGCATTCTGCCCAAAATTAGAAGTTCAAGACCAAATCGAAAAGGTTACTAAATATAGAGGGTGCAAAGATTAAATAAAATCATACACTGTCCACCCAAAACTCAGGCCACTAATTACTAGCCATATCAAGAACTTCTATTTAAATCATTATACGATTTCAACATATAAACAGAAGACTTTAGGGATACCCAGTGTATATAAATAGATCTGACACAACGTGTTGTGCTCAATCCACTTCACATCGTAGCTTCTTGATTAACAACATGATGCCAAGGAAGTATCATGATATTTAAGTAATGTCTAACCCTTAATGGAACACAATCAAAGTGCAGTTAATTGAGACAGAAGTTTTATAAGAGCGATGCCGACTGCCTAGCTCCAGTTTTCACCCAAGTAAGCATACTCTAAATAAGGTTTCCTTGAGAGCAAACAAATTTGAAGTTACTAATTTTTACAAACAAAACAAGATGCATAAGAATACCAGTATACCACTAGTTTTAATGGACAGCAATGAAAAAAAAAAGTTTGTAATAATGTTATGTTATTATTAAGAAATATAGTTAATTGTAATTTACTACTTCCTCCGGCCCACCCAAATGTTTACATTTGGGTTGGGCACGGAGGTTAAAAAAATATGTAAAGTAAGAGTGAAAAAGTAAGAAAGGTGACGATAGATGTGGGACCAATTGATATTTAATGTATAAAGTAAGTATAGTGGAGAAAAGTAGGGGGTAGTTGATTTTTATATTATAAAATTTTACTGTATTTGGTAAGTTCTGAATTTAAAGAATTGGATGGGACATCCCAAAAAAGGAAAGTGTAAATAAATAGTTGGGACAGAGGGAGTATGAATATTGGATACATAGTTTATTATGTATGTTCTGGATTATAGTAATATAAAGGATTTCTAAAGCAAAACTTAATTGTTTATATTACAGACTTCGTCAACTATCCTCGTTGTCTAGCTTAGAAACATGTTAAAGTATATTTTGCATCAGAAGGTAAGACGATCGCAATGATTTGACTCAGTAAACAATATGTGTATGTGTGTGTGTGTGTGTGTCTATGTATATGTATATGTATAGCTGTATACATATAAGCTGCCTGTGTGCTATAAATCACCACAAAGATGACAGGGTAAAAAAAAAATTTGATAGCATTCACAGAAAGATATAGAAATTATGATCTTCGTAAATTGGATGAAGTATAGTACCTGAAAATCAGATAGCTTCTCTTTTGTCAATTTTGACATTAAGGTAGATACAGCAACAGCGTTGTTGAGTTCCTGAAGTTTTTGAACAGAAGCAAGTGCTCTGTTCTTACCAATATCATTCTCTGTAAAAATGAAGTTGCTGGATAAATCCCACAACTCAACATTCCCTTCATCATGCAGAGTGACAGACTTGACACCAGCTAGTACAAGGTTCTTTGCTGCACGTCATTGATCACATTTGTAAATTAGCTTGTTACGTATGTCAGCGTTTTACAGCATATTGTGCAGTCGAGTCAAGCTAGATTAAGCATAAATCCGGAAACAAAAAAAATTATAATGAAACACGTTGAGTACAAAAAAAGTTACATATTATAGAACAAATTGAGTACCAAACAAATACGTTAGCAAAAAAACTTTAAAAGCAGTTCACAGGAGATTTAGTAAGAACATTATTTCAATCTAATGAAATGGATAGAAAATTGGCAGAAGTTGTTCTACACAATACATATTTGTAGCACTTGAAAGTTGAAACCATAACATTAACACAGTATCAGAAGTACATAATTTTGTAACTGCAAGTATAAATGTGTAGCTTTAAATACATGTGATCATGTACTCGTGGTAAGGGTGATTATAAGTAATTGAACAATAATCCGCATCAGCACATGTATAAGTTCCAGCTTTAGCCGAATTCCACAACAATAATAATCAATATTTCAAGTACCTAAAACAAGGCATACTAGACACGAACACAAAACTTAAGAACTATTGTGTGCTTTTTGTTTACTTGCAGATTTGACAAAACGAAATACAAAAGTGAGAGGAAACCTAGTAACTAGTTTAAATACGGATCTAAGCAATTATGCACAATCAGATTAATGTTTCATTTAACAACCTAGCATTTTTACACATGTTCCATTTTCAGGTACAAGTTTGTCATACTTACACGACACGAAACGCCAAATTCAAAATCAAATTCCTCGACTCATTTCCATGTGTCAAACTAACAACTCTAACAAACTAAAAAGAATCTGCTAACTAAACAAATCTTAACAAACTAATCTCCACCATAACAACTTAAAAATCGACAAAACAACAATTCAACAAAAAAAAACTCAAATTCAATACCGATTTCAACGCCAAGGCCTCTCATGCCAGAAACAAGAACATTCGAAGCGAACAACCGCCTCATCGTCTCGCGCCCGTACACAGCAAGCTGCCTACTATGAAGATCCTCATCGATATCCTTCGAATTCTCGATATTCATATCCATAGTCAATTCAGCAACACCACTGCTACTACCTTGTAAGAATCCAACTCCAACGCGAATCAAAGCGCCGCAAAACCCTAGCCAGAGCAAAATCAAGAGAAAAACACGGAGATAATCAAGATCAGAGGATCTAGCAACGAGTAATCCAGGTATAATCGGAGCGATTAGTGCGAGAATTAGAGTTAATTTAGTTAAGTTCATAGTGATTAGAGCTGATTTGAGATTGATTATGAAAAAAGTGTGTGCGCGTGTGTAACGTACCGATTTGAGGTGTGTGATGAATCGGTGGGGAGATGTTTTTAAGAAAAGAAATGAATAAAGATGAGAAGATTGAATTGGTCTGTTTTGTGGTTTTGACTTTGTTAATCGAATACTAATGGCGAGCTGGGAGGAAACTTCACTGTAGTGAATATATTCTTGTCATTTCTTGTTCCAAAAGTTATTATAGCCTGCGGTTAATTTAACTTCAAAAATTCGATAACTATCTATCCAAGAAGTAGGGTTGTATCTTCAGCTCAATCGCAACACCAACCCGTAACCGATCCGTGTATTACGGATAATCCCAAAATGTTGGTGGTTGTGGATGGATTTTTTAATAATCATTAATTTGCAGTTTGGTTGCGGATTCATATTTTCTACCAGCGCAACCGCCAACCGCATATTATATGAATTAAAATATTTTTTATTATATATATATATATATATATATATATATATATCTTTTTATATTTACATATAAAAATTCACATAAATAAATAAAAGTTACTAAAGTAATGAAACTTAGATTCTCTATACTAGGCACAATATCTATTACAATATGTAATCGAAGTACTGAATATATTTGTTATTTTTCGTAAGCAAACTTTTTGTATTAATTTTAGAGCTACTAACCAAAAAACCCTATCAACTTGTCAATTTTTTGCCAAAAAAACCTTTAAACTTTTATTTTCACGAACAACCCCAATCAACTTTACTAAATTTTTGAAAAAAAATTACTAGAGTTACTTATAACTGACTTAAACCGACTATAATCATCACATATATCTTATGTGACAACATGATTACAATTAATAAAAAAATATTAAATCCAAAAATAAAATAAATAAATAAATTTTTTTTATCAAGCCAAATAAAATCAGAACCACCCTAACCAAAGCTGCTCACCACAAAAGAACCAGAGCCAAGCCTGAATTTGGCAAATAATCCACCCCACACCACAAGAATAGACTAAAATAAAAATGGAGGACAGTATTTTTTTTATTACGTAATTTTGATTAAATAGGGCTCAGGAATAACATCCATCTACTGAACTCTTCACACACCTACTGATTACATAAAACAGATAACCCCATTAATTTATGATAGAGATATAGAAACCCTTATATCTTCTCTATAATATGGGTTTATGAAATTAAAATATTATAATTATTAGTTTTATTAATGAACAGGCACTATTGACGCATAAATGTATAAAAAGATGTGAATCATGGATAGATACTTACACAAGTCAAATTGATATATTTTAACCATGGTTTATTTTGTATTTTTTTTATATGATTTGAATAAATTTCAATGGGGTTGTTAGTGAAAAGAAAAGTTAAAAGATTTTTTGGCAAAAAAATGATAAGTTGGTTGGGTATTTTGGTTAATAGCTCTTAACTTTATGCAAGATTTTTGTTATTTTTCGTAATCAAACTTATTGTATGAACTTTATGCAAGATTTCAAGTGATAACTTATGTATTTTGAGTTAAAGTCCTTTAACTTATTTCATGCTCGAGATGGAAAAAATATTAAATTAGTTTCTCTTTTGTAACTATTTTAGCGGTTGAACCGCAAAGAATCGCAATTACGTGGGTGGATTTGGTTGGTTTTTTTTACCAACAGTTTGGTTGCGGATTGAGATTTTACAAAATCGCATGTTGCGATTTGGTTCGGTTATTACCCTCCAACCGAATCAATTTGAACCGCGTACAGGCCTACTAAGAAGTATTCCAATAAATTTACTAATGCAGTTGTTATATAAATCTAGAACATTCAAAAAAATGACAACTCTAATACTTCTCTTTATACTTTGTCAAAAAAGTACTTCTCTTTATATTGCTCTCTATTCATACAAATGAGAGAGAGAAATGAAAAGAAAAAGAAAGGTTGGACGGAAATTAATATAATATTCATAAAAAAAATGTAAAAAACTAACTAGATGCTCTTTAAATAGAGAAGAGAGGTGATAGACTCTTACATTCTTGAAGAGCTTGTGGTATCCTATTTGAGCACTATTTTTGGATTTGCTCTTGAAATTAGGAAAATGGCTTATTTAAGAGCTCCGTTGAAAATGTTCTAACAGCTCATTTGGTTGATCTTATGAATAATGACTTAACGTAACTTATAGCTTCACTGACTTATTTGATAAGTTGAGAGTTTAAATTGTTTGTTTGGATAATTTTGGCTTATTAATGACTTATGGATTATTAAAGCGTATAATAATAAAAATAAAAGTGATTTATGGGTAAACTATGAGTTAAAAGTAATTTTTATCAAAAAAATTCAAAAAAATTAAGCTATTGAAAAAAGTATCTAAAACTATCTTTTGGCTTTAAGTCAGTTTCTCGCTTATTTCGAGTTTAAGCCGACTTTTGACTTATTACGTAAACAAATATTTTTCATTTTAAAGTCAAAAATGACTTAAAACCCGAGTTTTAAGCCCAAGCAAGCAAATAGGTTCTAAGTCTAAATTGTCAAAAAGAAAAAGAAATTGTACTCCAGGTATAAACTGATATTTAATCACATGAAACAAAAGCATTGTGTTACCAACAAAAAGTAGCACTTGATAGCATACCTGTTATATGGAGTTAAGTAGCACATCATTATAAATCTATACATAACATATATATTTATTATATTTTTTATGGAATATAAGTATAAATTCTGATTATTAAATCGGAAACGAAGTTATACAATTTTTTATTCTAAAAATCATCTAAAATTATGCAATAGCTCAACATGATTTTATAACAGAATAATAATTATCTAGAATTATTCTGTTGTAGAATCAGTTTCGAAAATAAATTTTTTTCTCCAAATTTTAAGTGTTAAATTACTTATAATGGATATATGTTATAGTATTCTATATTAGAATCACATTTTATATGTATTTTTTAATAGAATTTATAATAAAATTGATGATTTATAATGGTGTACTATGTAACTACGTACAAGAAATACCCCCGGAATGTTGGCCTGCTAACAAATATATGAATTGATTTTGAAAATATTTTTACAAATCGATCATCATTTGTAATTTTATATAACTCATACTCCCTCCGTCCCAGCCATTTGTATACAAATGGCAGGGACATGGAGACCAAAAAATTGTGTGGAAAATGAGTAAAGTTAGATGAAAAGTGGGTATAGTGGTGGGACCCACTTATATTTAATAATAGATTTGAGATAGTGGAGGAAAGTAGTGGGTGTAATAGTGTTTATATTATTATAGAATGGAGATAGTGGAAGAATGTAGTTGGTGTAATGAACTAATGATGTTTTATATTATAAAAGTTTACTACTTTTGGAATGTATACAATTGATGGGACGTCCCAAAAAGGAAACTGTATACAATTAATTGGGACGGAGGGAGTATCAATTAACCAATAGTATCAATATTATACAAAATTCGAAATATGGATCTGCTGACATAAAAACAAGTAAATAGAGTCTCAACAAAATAAATTACGGAAAGGAAATCAAATCAAAAAACATAAATAGAAAAAATTAGCAATTTGCCAAATTCATGATAGTTCGGGGAAAAAAAATAATACAGATAAATGCTTTTTTCTTCAAGTTCCCTGACGCGGTTGTTAAAAATACTGCTGGGTCGGTTCGCGTGTCGCCCTAAAATATTCACACACGCAAGCTAAATTTTGGACTTGTGGTATTTTTCATTTTTTCTCGCTACGCTGCTGGCCCGTTTTGTTTGAATCCAATCCGCCGCAGCAGTAGAACTTCAAAGCCCACAAACGTGCATATGGAATTCATTTTCCCTAAGGTAAATTTTTTTTAAATTAATACCCCTCCGTTTCTTTTTCAGCACTTGACACTGACAGACGAAAGCTCCAAAGTTTACTATTTAAATAATTAAATAATTGAATTGAAGCTTAAATAGTAAACTTTGGAGCTTATTTATATTAACGAATATAAAATATATTTTTACAGTAGTCCTACATCAGGTTTTAGTAATGCCATGATTAATACATCGAAACACTATCTTAATATTTATTTCTTAATATCGATATATTATTGGAAAACTTGATGTCGTGCTTATTTGGTTAATAAGCTCTTATGAAAATGAGGGTTTATTTTTCGGTAAAAATATATATTTACATATTTGAAAAAAAAAATATTAAGAATGTGTTTTATATTTATTAGTAAATAAAAATAAATATTTTTTAAGATAAACTACACATTTACTTATTTTGTATCCAGAAATAAACCTTTCGAAAAACAATCTCTCTTTTTTGTCAAAAAAAAAACACTTTAATTAACCAGAATAAAATACAGTTCGTATAAATTAACAATTAGTTGTTTTGTTTTCTCATCATTTAACACACAGAATTTAAAAATTCTTCAAATTAAAAATGAAATTAATTAAAGATATTCCGAGCGATCACACCAACATTATATTATCTCAGAAAGCAGCAACACCTTATTACATAAAAGTCACTATTGTTCAGAAACCCTAATGGCATAAAACTAAAATTGAAGGAGCGACATTAGACATTCTCGGATACCAGTTACACACATGACAAAAGTGTAACCCCTACCAGATGACAATCTAAACCAAAGACCATGGCGTCATTTGACATAATTTAAAAAAATTGCTTACTGTTTATACATGAGAAGTTAATGGGCCTGTTTGGCTATTCCGGCCATTTATTGCTTCTTTTAACATTTTATCTTACTTTTACAATTTTACTTCTTAAGAACTGTTTGACAAAAGAATTAGAAGTGTTTTTTTTGCTTTTGAAATTAGAAGCGGGATGTTAGAAATATTAGTTTTTTTTTTTTTGAACTTTTTTAGTATAATGCATTTCATTATAAATTATTTTTAGATTAGTCCTTTACATATTTGTAAAATCAAATTTCAAGATTACAAATAAATCATTAAAAAAATTGGATTTGTAATTTTTCACATTCTGATTTATAAGTCAAATGCCTAATATATTCATTACACATGCTGTACGAATAAGATTGTAGTGACTTATAAACAGATTATAAGCTTAACCAAACCAAACACCTGTATATATGCGTAAGTGGCACCAATGATAAACCTGCACAATAATTTAAATCATATGGAGAGGACCCAAGCCATCCAAAGTGGAAATGCCTTGTAAAGTGGTGAAATAATGAGATAATCTTGAAAAATACGCATAAACTAAAGGCTACACCTTCTAGGATATAGTCGTATAATTTATTACACTGCGGTTTCATTTCAAAACCTAATAATGTGATTGCTCGAGGGCATTGTTGATGGGGTATCAAAATTGACAAAGTGACAAATACTCTCACAAAAGCATGATACATAAATACCCACACGCGCGTGCATGCATGCAATTTGAATGAGATGGAGGTCAGTCGTGTAATATGCAGAAATGAAAGAGTGATTCATCGTATCACTTCTAGTTTTTGTATGTTTAATGAAATCATTCGAGAGAGAGAGAGAGAGAGAGAGAGAGAGAGAGAGAGAGAGAGAGAGAGAGAGAGAGAGAGAGAGAGAGAGAGAGAGAGAGAGAGAGAGAGAGAGAGAGAGATTCAGAAGGAAATGAAGGTCTCGTCGCTTGAAGCAAAAGCCAAGGATTATTCGTAAAGGAGAAGCTTTTACACAATTGTTAGTGCTGCTGACATTTGGAATCCCACTGCACCTATGACCCCACCTTCTGTCACCTAATCAATAAACACACGAATCTTTTCTGAAATCGAAAATTGAACTAATTGATCGTTCTATTAATTTAGATTTATCGGATATTTACCCAATTTCTTTTCCAAATGAAGATTTTTAAGCAAATCATAATATTACATAAATTGATAAAATATTTTTTCAAGAACTAATCATAATTTTGTAAATAATCAGGGATATTTAGAACATTGTCTTTTATTTTATTTTATTTTTATTATATTCAATTTTATTATTGTCAGATGTTTAGTAACATTAATATATACTGAAAATATGTGGTCAACAATTTTCTTTGACATATTATTGAATTTTAAGAAATTCAGTTCGAGTTTCGGGACGTTATTTTAGTTACGGGGCGTTTGGATTGAGGTTGTGAGTTAAAATCGGAAATAGGAATGGAGGGTATGAGAATGAGGGTTAACTGGAATGGGAATGGTGCAATTAAATATCCGATTAATAAAGGATTTATTTTCTATTGATCTAATTTTGGGTCTCTAGCTCAAATGGGGAATATATGCACAATCATATTAGTCAAAAAAGAAATTTGTTAACCCATTCTGATTACAGCTCGCTGTACGGAGTTCACACCCCGTTGTATCGCAACTCTCGAGTCCATTAACTTTGACTGCAAAATTCACACGCGAACAAAAGATTCAGTAATACAGTACACCGATTTTGCGTCTTTTTCAACTCGCTGATTCAGTATCAGAGAAAATATAAATTACGTTTATTTAGATGAAATAAAATGAAAAAATGAAATAAAAATTATAATTTTTTTATATAAAAAATGAAATTATGAGATAATATTGATTAGACATGAATAAGTTGAAATCTTTTATGATAAAAATGATAAAAAAATATGATGAAATAAGTTAATCTCTTTTCAAAATATTTAAAATCAAAGTATATGAATATAATAATGATAAATGAATTTAGATTTATATTGTGATTACATGATTGGAATAAGATTTGGATTGCATCTCAAGTTTGAATCAATGATTTGAGTTATCCTACTTACATCAATACGAATATGATACAAAACGCTGAATCAAATTTTATCTATGAAAAAAATACTAATATACTATAAAATAATAAATGTTTTTAACATTTTGTTTTGAAAAATAATTGCGAGTTTGAACATGCAGAGATGATCATGAATATTTATACAACAAAATTTTGATATTCGATTAGAAAAACACCATAACAACTTCAGCTCTTTTTCATGTGAAATACCATGAAAAATACAACACCGGTAAAGAAATTTAAGTTCACAAATACAACAAATAAAGAATTTAACCCAACAGTAAAATTGAGTCAACAAAATAATAATTAACAGAGAAAGCGAAGAACGTTTAAAATAGTCGATTGTTAGTGTTGATCATTCTTAGGATTAAGAAGAATCAGCGGAGAGAATTGTGATACAACATTGAAAACGGTCTTTCAGAATTCTAATATCATAAGCAATTTCAGATGAATTTTACGTCATACTTCAACAATTTTCGTGTGCAAGTATTCAGGATAATTTAACCGGAAAATAATTTGCAACTTAACAAAAAGGGTGAGATTAAAATAAAATACTTTTTAATTAAAATAAAAATATAAAAGAAAAATTAGAAACAAGTTAAGATTTATATGTGATTAAAGTTTTTGGAAAATAAGTAAAAGTGGGTGTTTGGCAACTCATTTTAAGCCGGACTTCTCGGCTTATAAGTTGGAAGCACTTATTCGTACCGTTTGTGTAAAAAGTCAAGAAGCACTTATAAAAAGTTAGGAATGCTAGTTTTTGTTTCAGGACTTCTACTTATTTCCCAAACACTTTAATCACTTATAAGTCTTATCTTGCTTCTAACTTCTACTCCACTTATTTATTTTAAGCAATAAACACTTATTTTAAACGCACCCAAACGGCCCCAATGTCTATTGTACTTGTGAACTCAGGAGCTGTCCTTAAGAGCTATTCCCCCAGCACCCCCAAATTCACATGTATACACACCTAACTAGCTCGACTTACAAGTTACAGAGACTGCCATTGACCAATTATATGTTGTCGGCAGCCAGGAATTCTGGTGTCTTCGATCTCGTTGATTAGCATCTCTCGTTTTAAAGTTTTCTAAAATGTAATAGGTATGTTTGACTCAAAAAATAAGGATTTGTTTCGAGATTTTTTAATTTATATAATATCACTTTGTAATTAAGTTAATACTTAATATTTATAGAAAGAAATCATTTATTTATATAAAAGAAATACATTTTTAAGTATATTGTCATAAAAAGATAATTTCTGAAAAATAAGAATAGTCAAACGATATTAAAATAGCTAGAAAATAAGCAAGATTTTTTAGGGGAAAAAGCGAGGGTTAATATATATCTATGTCTAAATTTTATTTTATTTTGTAGGATATCTATGTCTAAATTTAATTGTGTGAATCATAGCCATTTTTTTTTTCATTTTTTATCTTGAACATTTACAATATTTTCAAAAAGAGTAAATACTAGTACTAAAAGTTAGGTAGGGCAACTTAAATCAGCCTGCCTCACTGCGTGCACGTAGATTTTTATTTTTAATTTTATTTTCCTTTCACGTCATTAATGTTTAATGGAGAGTACAAAACACACGTGATATTTCTTTAAATTTGTGTTTTATCTGTCATAATATGTTTAATTTTAATTTTACTTTATTTTTAAATAATATTAATTTTACTTTATCTGTGTCATAATACACGTGTGTTCTTTAAAACACACAGTGTATGTTTTATTTTCAACTGCGCCCGACTTCTCTATTACACGTATTTCAAAACTTTTATAAAATATAATTTTATTAATTATTTTAATCTTTTTGTCTTCTGAATGAAGGATTAATGCTTATATTTTTATACCAAAAAAACTTTAAAATAAATTATGAAATTATACATTTTGAGAGTCTTAAAATACATATCAGTTATGAAAAAACTTATAGAAAATGAGAAGCCACACAGTATGTATTAGATAGCAATATATTTTGTGGAACAAATTCAAAAATATCAGCAGTCATTCGAGCAAGTTTTTCTCAGATTACAATTTTGTAATCAGCGATCCTCTACCAAATTTGTATAAAATAACAAGAGTACCAGAGGAGGACAGAAATGAAAAGAAACAAAAATCTAACAAACCCAGACATAAGAAATCATGTAGCAAAGGGAAGACAAAGAAATCATTAAAAACAAAAATTAAAATCCAAATAGCTCAAGACATCAATATCTCTCTTGGATTCTCTCTCACAAGTCACAAGTGACCCCTTCTCTCTCTCCAACTCTCACTTATTGGTTCATGCATTTCTTATTCTCTTTTTCCTTTATTTAATATTTATTTATTTATATCGTTCTCCTATCATTTCAGTTCCCACTCTCCCTCTTTCTTTCCATTTCATCTCAATGGCCACTCTTGCAAAAGATTTCTGAGAAGAAAATATAGTAAAAGGCCAAAACAGTAAAGATTTTCGATTCACAAAATTTTATAAAGCAGTGAAATATCTCTCAGTGCCCGTGACAAATCCTTCTCTCTGATCCTCAATTCTACCGAAGTTCATGCACATATATATTTATTTGCATATTTTTGTGAATAGATAGCTAGCCTTGAGAAACAGGAGGGGGAAAAAATGGAGGGAGCATCTGCGGTGGGAGGAGACGGGGCAGCCCCGTCCTCGTCTGCTGCTAACACAGCAGCAGACGGGGGTGGTTCATCAGCTGCCCCACCGAGCCGGTATGAGTCACAGAAGAGGAGAGATTGGAACACGTTTTTACAGTATTTGAGGAATCACAAGCCACCTTTAACCCTAGCCAGGTGTAGCGGCGCTCATGTGATCGAGTTTCTCAAGTACCTTGACCAGTTTGGAAAGACCAAGGTGCATGTGGCCGGATGTCCGTATTTTGGACACCCGAACCCTCCAGCTCCCTGCGCTTGTTTGCTAAAACAAGCGTGGGGAAGTCTGGATGCCCTAATAGGCCGCTTAAGAGCGGCCTACGAGGAAAACGGGGGCCGCCCTGAGTCCAACCCGTTTGGAGCCAGGGCGGTGAGAATATACCTAAGGGAGGTTAAAGAAAGTCAATCAAAAGCCAGAGGAATACCTTATGACAAGAAAAAAAGAAAACGGACTTCCACTGTGAAGGCCACCGCAGCACCGACGGTGAGCTCTAGTACACTCCTCGTGGCCGAGGGTGGCGGCGGCGGTGGTGATGCCAGTGGTACAATTACTGCCACTATACCTCCTCCTACTTCAGCAGTATAGTCCTGCACAATGCTCAATTTCCAGAGAAGTAGATTTTGCTTCACATTTTTAGTTCTTTATTTAAGTAAATATTATTTATGTTTATATATGATTCCCCTAGAAATTCATAACCTAGCTAGCTAGACAATCAAATTTTGTTAGAATTTCACATCTTTTCAGGGATCTGTTAATTAATTACTTAATTAAGTTTTTAATTAACCAGACTTGTATTATTAGCAGAGAATTTAAGATAAGGGTTGACAATAATTCAGTGCATAGAGCCATAGAGGGTCAATCATTTGGTTTACAAATATACTATTATGAAGGTGGTAATTTGAGTGGTTTAGAGGTCTTCTTCTGGAGACAATGAACATTACTTTATGCTGATAGAAATGGTTTTGTTTTTCAAAACGACAATAATTTATTCGTTTTATGTGCTAACGTCTAGGCTCAAAAATATAATTATTGATCTTTACATTAAGATTGATGCGTGCACTAATGTATTTTTATTCCTTGCTGGGTCTGAAAGAGTGCTCATTCATTATTGCCTAGCTCTCTTCAGTACACACAGTTTGTATCAGATTTGGTACCGGAAATTAGGGCAATGTCTTTGTTAAGATGTGGCGACAAAGTTTTGTTCTGGTATGCATTTTAGCCTAAAAGGTTATCTAACGTAGCGAGGGCGGATCTGGGATAATTTTTGAACGGGACATAAACAAATATTTGAAAAATATTTTTATTTTTTTCAAATTTTAGAAAGGCATTCTCTATTTTTATACAATTTATATTAAGAAAATTTGTCAAAATTTCTTCTAGAAGGGACACTTGCTCCTTATGTTCTTTGTGTCTCCTACCAGATCCGTTTATGTAATAATGATAGCATATCGATTATAATTACGGTTTCGATTATATGTAAATTATAATTATGATCAAACAATGCCACATATCAATTAATTATAGTTACAGTTTGGATAGTATGTGAATTGTGATTATGATCAGATTCGAGTTCGAAATCGAATCTAACTACGTAGTGGCGGAACCAGAGGGGGGCTAGAGAATGCTAGAGTCCCCTAACCTCGAAAAAACAGTATACATTTTTCTCCCAACCCCCGCTGAATTATTCATATCAATATAATTTAGGACACTTAGATCGAATTCAAGAGATGCCTTATGACATGTACTAAGTCAAAATTTAGGGTATTAGATAAAAAATGTTGATCCAACAATATCATAGTGATGGCTTATATAACTAGAACAACCTCTTGAAGCCTTATTTATAAAGCTATATATTATAATAAATTGTTATACATACTCTCTTTGTCTCTCTCTCTTTGTCTCTCTGCTTTGAACTTGTTCTTAGTCTAAAGAGAGTCTGATTAACAAATACATTCAAACAGATACACTCATAAATCATACGCACATATTTGACACTACCCTAACTCAGCTTCCCACTGCGATAAATTCATTCAGCCACGAACTCGCGACAACATGCTCAGCTGCGCTTTCCCTACCAGCGGCCAGCTCCTAGGGTCCACTGCCCACTTTAATAGGCTTAATATTTCTTGGAAAGGAATGGTGAAAACCCATGTCACTTAGAACTGGTTGCTTATGCTTTTTCGGAGGTCTACAACCATTATGTGGCATAGAAAAGTCGTTACTATAAGTCAATTTTTTTTCGACGCCGCTTCTTATTGCTGTATTTATGTTAATACACTCAGACAACGTTCTCTTTCAAGCCTTTTAACCAATCTATACGTGCAACCGAGAGAGATTATCGTTTCTCTTTGATGAATGTGGTATCACGGTTCGATTCAAATTTCAATCGGTCCTTTTACAATTTCACTTGCTTCTAAATTTGAGACCCCCTAATAATTATTCCTGGTTACGCCACGGTAGCTACGCTCTCTGGCGAGATGATTATTAAGTTTTGAGCCAGATGATTACTAAATTTAGTTCTGCAATGAACAAATTTTAATTAACTTAATTTACAAAAGCACGTTTGACAGTATAAGCCTATAAGGTTCTGCATGCAGGCGGAAGATGCCTTTAAATTGTTATTATATCCGTCGCTATTATTATTTATTCAACACCTGAGAAGCTAATCCCTGGAATTTATGGCTTGTTCTATAAGATAAATGTTATAACGAAATAAAATAAATAAGCATGTCACTCTACATGACTACATATATATTAAGACCTATAATATATAATATTTCTGTTTAATGTTAATATAGGGGACAAGAGAGTGCATCTTTAAGAGAGTTATTCTGGAGTGCAAATTGTCGATCTACCTTTATAATTCTTTATCTTTTTTAGTCCGCGTTAATTTGATATCATAATTTTTGGACCATTTAAATAGGTTTGAAATTAAAATAAAACCACCATAACATGAAACCTATAAATTTCCTGCAATATAGATTTTTTTCTCAAACACGAAATAATTCGGTTCGGTGCGACCGCTCCAAGATAATTCGGTCCGTTTGAACCTGCCCAAAAAAACGGTTTTTCTAAAAAAAAATATTATGAATAAAAGTGAAAATATGTGGGACTCAGTCCCCACTCCCCAGTAACGTTGTATTTGACTATTTGTATGTGTCGTCAGCCTGTGAATCAGTTGTATATATACTGTATAATTCAAGAGTTCACACGTGGGTGCAGTGTATAGTACCAGTACTGACTTGAGTTCTCAGGTGCTAATCTTGTATTTTATCACCGTCTTGGGTCCTCGTCTAGTCCCTTTTCGGATTCAGATTGATCCTCCACCCACCCTTTTTTTTCTCCATTTTTTCTTGTTTTCTTCTTATATCCATCTATCATCCCTCTCTATAAAGTAATAGTAATCCGTAAATCTCGTATGTAGATAATGAAAGTAACAAGTCTTGAACAAAAAATCTTCGCAAATAGTTAATACCATCTAAAACACTCTTAATATGTTCTCAACATGATATCTCAGAGCTCAGGTGGCGTCTAAAACACTCTTAACATGTTCCTAACATGGTATCAGAGTTCAGGTGGCGGAGATTTCAAGTTCACACGAGGTCTTAAGTTTGATTCTTTGTCACTCCCAATATTCTCATAATATAATATGAATACAAAAAAATTAATTATCCTGAAAATGGACGCCTGTGATCCACTTTTCAACAAAAAAAAAAATGAGATTTCAAGTAAAGAAAATATTAATATATAACACAAAATCCATGCGGGATATCTTAAAATTTTAGATGAACTAATTTTGATTATATATCAAAACTCGGGAAACCAGAGAGCAGGTGCAAGAGAGTAAAAACTACTACCTTACAATTAGGGGTGTCGACGGATCGGGTTTGGATCGGATTACCCTCGATCCATATCCTGATCCGTCTAATTAGTGAATTTCATTTTTAACGATGGGATGTTGTGCTAGTCACCCTCGAGACCTCGACTCACCCTCCATAAGTAGTCGAGGGTTTATAAAACCGGTCACCGTGAATAACAAAAAAGGTAAGCAAACAATGAAACACTAATCTGAGGTCTCACATCAAAGCTTTTAGGCACTGTTTAAATAGTAAAACCGACAGTGTATTTTTGTTCCAATTAAGCCACTAGTCCAGATTCCCCAGCTTTTTACCAACAACTTTTTTTCTGCACTCTTAAAGTTGTAAGATGTGAAACTTACAAAGCAGGCTATCCTCGTTTCCATATATACATACATAGCTCATGTACGTGCTCCATTGTTTCATCATCAATGGTCCATTCGTAAATCAGTATTTTACAATTGTACATTAGTACTAGCTGCAATCCAGTGTGTAGTCTTGTGAATTGTGAGACCCACGGGAATATTTACTATTTATATTGAATTATTGTACGGTTCTCAACCGCTCACAATAATTTGAAATGATTGAAAAATATAAGCTAATGATAATGAATTATTAGAGCATCTCCCGCTCCCTTCCACCATTAGCTAAAATTAAATTATACGTAGCTACTATAAAAAAAATATTGAGATTATATATATAAAAATAAACTACAATGACACATTATGATTACCTATAATATTATCTATAATCATAGTCAACCTCGTGATTTTGTTTATATTTGGTCAACCTCTAAATATTTATTTGTAGTAGTATTCCACGTCATCTATTATCATATTAAAACAAATAGTATACTTATAACAATTTAAAATAATAATAACACACTATTTTTAAAATATAACTGATCAATAATAATAAAATCATCTGAAATTTTTGTTTATGATATTTTTGAACTAATTTTAAGCAAGGCGTTTGTATGACCAACTCGCACTCGACTCAGTAATTCAAACTCAACTCGTTTCTTGATGAACTCGGATTCGAACAATATAAATTGTTCTATAGGGTTAACATCAAACCTGACTCGACAATCAAAAATTCAACTCAATTCTATTTATTTACTCCCTCTTCATATTAGTGTATTTTTTTCATGTATTTTTAAGATGTTTGACTACATAGTTAAAAATAAT